>NW_006768851.1:206669-274570 GCF_000204055.1 Melampsora larici-populina 98AG31 | reverse complement strand
GTAAGTGATATATTTCTGTATAAAAGTTGAAAATTTGATGGCCCCATGCTCCAATAATATAACTCAGGTTCAACTTTTGGGTTTGCACCAAAACTCCAGAATTTTACGTATGGAGTATGTTTCCGCAAAAGCAAATGTAGGGGTACAAAAGCCACTACAAGAGCCATAAGTGGTTCTGTAAGTGAGACAATTCTGTATAAAAGTTATAAATTTTGAAGCCCAACACTTCAAAAATCCAAAACATCCTCAACTTTTGGGTTTTCACAAAAACTCCAGAATTTTTACTTATGGAGTATGTTGCCGCGAAAGCAAATGTAGGGGTACAAAGGCCACTACAAGAGCCATAAGTGGTTCTTGAAGTGCTATCCTCCTATATATAAGTGATATAGATTAAAGGCCAACACTGCAAAAATGCAAACCAGCTTCAACTTTTGGGTTTGCGCAGACACTTGAAAAGTTTTACTTATCAAGTGTGTTTCTGCGAATGCAAACATAGGGGTACAAAAGCTACTAACTGACCATATTTTCAATAACATTGTCAGTTTTTGTCCAAAAACAAATCAATGAGGTTCTATTATCACCAGAAATTCAACCCCTGTGCCAATATACAACCACAAAACACCTCTGAAATCTGTGGAAACATCCATGGACCCCTATATATTTCCAATTCAGCACGCTGAATTGCAAGGTCATGATTGCTAGTAACTTTTTTTATGTGATTCAACTGCCTCCAGTAAACACTGATCAAGCATATGTCTCAAACATGTGGTTCAACTACACAATGTGGTTCAACTAGACCACCAACTTGAATTTTTGTAAAAACACGGGGTTTACAAGATTTCAATTCACACTGGCTTTTACTACATTTTACTCTAGATTTTACTCGTACTGAGTTTTTGCCATGTTATTACCACCATTATTGCAATAATTAACTGAGTTTTTGCCATTTTTTTTGCCACCCTTATTGCGCCAATTCTTGCTAACGCCACGTACTAATGCTTTAAACTAGTAGTAAAACCTTAGTCATCTGAGCCTGTGGGGTGCATTACTATATCACCCGCATACAATCATCATATTTACGCGTCCACAACTCTACCAGCATCTTGCAAGAAGAAGATTTCCAATCCAAGAAGACCAAGCTTCAATCTTCAATGGACTATAGTCAATCAAATTCAGAAACTGGCAACACTGATTTCCAGAATATGTTTGAAACACGGTCTACAGATACTAACAGCCTGATGTTTGCTCAAAATGACCACCTTCCAGCTTCACAATTGCATCAAACCAATCTCACTCCAAACGGACTTATCAATAATAGTCTTAACAATCAATTTGGCATTAATCAAGGCCCTTTTAATCATTCATTTAATACAAATGGTCCTGCTAATCATTCAAATCCAACTATGCATCATAATCAGAATCATAATCTCAATCAACTCGATACCAATCCCATTGATCTTGATCAACGTATTCCTATTTACACGAATCCACGTCAAACAATCAGTCTCAATCAAAATAACCATCTTAATAGCAATCTACATCCTATCATTGATCCTGCTCGACAGTTACATAGCCGTATTGATATCAATCAAACTAGCCTTTCAACCGTTAACCGAGATCATCTGATTGATACAAGTAATTACCAAGATAATCAAACATCAAATCCCAACCAAACTCATCATCAGATTACAGTTCCAAGACCTCAACGTGCACCTATAACTATCAACCTCAATTCTCTAACCAATTGCGCATCAACTGAAACAGATTCATCGAACTCATGCTTCCAACAGCCATCTCTCGCACAGCAAGTAAGACCTACCCTACCAATGCCATCAATGCCACCTGTACAATTAAATCAAACTTCACAAACAACAAAGAAGGCATCATCGCGAGTGAAAAAATCGACCCAAAGTAAGAATGCTAAGGAAAAACCAACAGAAAAGCAACCTACACACGTAGGAGACTCGACAACAGCCACCACAACAGCCACCAAGACCTCGAAGGCCACCATTGATGAGTTTCTAGCACCATCGTTCCGTTTACCTGATGATGTAAAACTCCCAGAACAATTTACAGTTGATCAATTGTATAATAAATTTAATGCTGTAGAGCTTAGAAGGATGGCCGACAAGCATAGCCGAGGAGACGGTACAAAGAAAGGCGGATTGTCGAAAGCCAAAAAAGAAATCCTCCGCAACTTCCATTACTCCTCCGAGAAGCTTCTCGCGATCTTGTGCATACATCTTGGAATATCACAAGATGTTGCGGCAACGGAAGTGTGAGATCCGATCATCTTGATTATCTACATATTTGATTCCGTATTCATCTCAATTTCTCTTCCTCACAGTGGAAAATGGACGTATCTCCGAGCTTCAAGGGCTTACGATTACTTCAAGGGGACTCAGCAAGTGAGGGAGATCTACCGGAACAGTGAGTAGAAGTGGTATCATTCCTAGATGTTTGTGAAGATTTTAAATTGAGACATATCAATATTCACAGACGGCGGAGCAACAAATAACGTAGCTGTGCAACTGGTGAAGGAGCTCTGGGCCACCTTATCACAGGACGAGAAGGAGGCGTTGATTCCCAAGGATTGTGATATTGACACATCAGACAACGTCGATGAAGGTCTCGATAATTATGGTCTCGATCATGTAGAGATACCAGACAATAGACCCATTCAAAAGGGCCTAGTCACAGTGGTTCGTGGATCCAACGATGAAGTTACTCGTCAGGCTGGCTTGCGGACAACGGGACGCGACTTAGAGCGCTCAAGAATTCACTGCGAAGATTTTGTATCCGATTTTATCAAGAAGGTATGTATCCCCTTATTTCTCTGTCCTTTTCATGCATCACTTCATTAATAAGCATGCTGATTTGGTGGCTTGTAGGCAAACCACATGTCTCGCATTCATCCGGTCCAATTCACCATCACAGCGGTGTCGACTCACCTTTCAACACATTGCTTTCAATTCATGGCCACTACACCTGGTCTGTGGGATTGGGCTGACTATGACCTCGGTTCGTCTGCAAAGCATGAAAGCACTACCTCAAAAATGCAAGCGTATGTTACAGGTAAGACAATCGCAGGCCTTGTACGGCCTAAGAGAGCAAGTGAGTCCCATAATTCTATCTTGTATCTTTTTCTGACGTGAACAATAACAGTCTTCTACTTTACAACCTACTTCCAGGAGGTCCAACAGTGGAAAAGGATAAGTTGAAGGACAGTTTGAACCAGATAATTCGTATGTATTAGAACATTATTGGTGCTTATGTTACAATGGCTCACTGTACCTTTTTGCAGAAAAAGTTACTAAGAAGCCGCAAGGGCGTTGGCCGTGGTCAAATTGTGAAGATCGACTGCGAGACGAAGGTTTCAACTTACAATACGAACCATCCGACTGCCTCTACAGATCTTGGATCACTAAACCCAATTCTGGTCTCACGGAAGAAATGGCTCGAAGAGTAAACATTGACATGCTTTTGAACCCCATCTCCCTCATCCCGATTGAGGGCTTCATTCTTGACAAGTATCGGGTGAAGAACAAGAAGCGGAGGATGTCTTCTGAGACGGAAGAAGCCCGCATAGGGGAGAATGGAGATGAAAGTGACTGAGCAATGGGTATCTGATCACGATTTATGATCTTTTCGCATGTTTTCAGTTTCAGTTTTTGGAACTCTATAAATAATATTTGCCGTTTCACCGCTAATGATCACATTACTGAGAGAGAAGCAAACTATGACTCGTTATTCAACGCCTTGTTTTCCCTGTCGAATGTAAAAGTTTCAACAAATAATCTTGTTTTCTTTCATTTTAATCGTATAACTTTCAAGTCATTACATCCAGTTTTTCATTACGATTGGAAAACCTTTTTTTATTTCAATCCCATAACTTTCAAGTCACAACAATTCTTCTTGTTGTTCATTCTGAGTGGAGTGCAAGACAAAACAAACCACTATTTGTCTTTATTATCATTTGATTCTCGAGAAGATTTTTGGTTTTTTATACAAAAAAGTATATGTATAGGATGCGAATGTTCAAGTTGGAAAAGGAAACTTTCATTCTGCACATAGGTAGGTAGTCAAGGACACAAGATTGTAAAATATCAAGATGTTCCTCATCTTAAACATCACGGATTTGTCAATACATTAAGCATCTTGAAATGAACATACTCGTCAGTCCATCGTTTATCTTCTTATTTACAAATGAAAAGTAGGACTATCTTGAATCGAGAGGTTACACATGATTGACAAGATCCTGATGGTTACAAGGGGCTCAGCACGCCTAAAGCACGCCTGGTGGTCGCTAAAAGGGACTGGCCCGTATGGTTTCTCACCAGATTTCTTAAGCCGGATTTGGTCAAGTTCGGGTCAAGATTTTGAAAAAAATCTTGGCCGAGTGTGAGCCTGTATCGGGGTCCGTTCTCAAGTGTTATCTGAGAACAGTTGAGAACACGCAAAATCCACTACCAGTCGATTTTACATCTCTCCTCGACTCGACTGGTAGTGGAAGAATACAGGGTTCCGCGGTGCCTCCATCACGGGTTTACATTTGCGCTTGTGTGAATCTACCTCGCGGATGCAGATCAAATTGTCACACAAATCCAATTTGTCACATGTCGCGACTCTGTTAGCAAATTAAATTTCCAAATGTCAAAACTCGGATTTTAAACTCTTTGTCTCTTTGTGAAAGTCCAGAGATTTCTCATAGTTATCACAGAACCTTCAGGTAGAATAACTTCAGGCGTCTCGGTGAGTCTTGTTCTTTTGAGGGTGCGATACCTGGCCTGTGGGAGTGAAGTCGTGATTATTCTCTATTTATATACCGTACAAAATCTTGACCAATTTTGCCCGCCAAACTCTAAACTCAACAAAGTCCCACGCTGCGTCTCGCACGCTTCGAGCCTCGCTAGCTGCGTCCCGTTTAGCCAAACTCGAGCAAATTGGCGGGAAATTTGTACAGCGCTTCAAGAATCCTTCGGTTTATTTGGTGGTCTTTTTTTTTAAGTTTTGGACAAAACTCGGAAAAAACTCATTTGGACAGTTCAAATTTGACAGATTCTAGTACAAAATCGGTTTCACCGAGGGTTTTAGCGAGGGTTTTGGACTGTTATCTCGTTTTCATGCGTTAAAAAAAACCGAAGGATTCTTGAAGCGCTGTAAATTGTGACAACCTTTTGTGAAATTTCCAATGACGGTGCCATACGCAAGAGAAAGGATTTAGAATCTCCCACCGGGTTCATGTGAAGGGTCTCTTCGAGTGTCTGCCACTGTCTCTAGAAACCGCCGCCCATATGCCTTGGCGCCACGAAGCAAAAGCCAAAGGCTTAAATCTGCGCGTCTTTTGTACACTAGTCTTCCTCCCCAGTTGCGTTTTCCGTGCTTTTCTCAGAATCTTCCAATCCTCTTCGTAATAATTTGTAGTCGTCTATCTTCAACTCTTCTGAAATATGGATGCAATCATGCGTGCTTCTATTCTTTTTCTCTCAGTTGCCCATGCGTGGCCTGATGCCCAGCACAACCTTCCTCGCGCCGAGCACGGTCAGCAAGACTTCAGCCAAGCTCTTCAGCTTCAGTTGCAGACGTCACATTTGGCAGCAAAGGATCTCCAATACACTCGGGCGAATGGGCAGCCATACCCCAATCCTACTTCAGCCGAGCGCATTGGAGAGACGGGTGCGAAGATTTTCATCTGTCTTTTATCTACATGGTTTCGATATTGATAAACTATGAATTGGAAATTTACGCGTGTGCTTGATGTAATTCTCCAACAAAGGGCCCATCTTGTTGAAACACCATCATTTGATTGAAAATCTTGCCCACTTTGTAAGGGAACGCATTCCCGAAAGGGTTGTCCATGCCGCTGGAGGTACGCAGTCTGTTCAATACTATTCGCATTGTCAATTGAAGCTGACGCTCTGCGCGCATCTTCGTCGACAGCTGGCGCACATGGGGTCTTCACGACAACAACTGATTTTGCCAAGCAACATACGATGATGGACGTGTTCTCCGAAGGTACGTATCGATAGTGTGTAAGGTACCTTGTAAAAGTGGAGTCTTGACTATTACTACTCTTCAATAAACAACTAAGTTGGCAAGCAAACGCCTATCACGGTCCGATTCTCTACCGTGGGAGGAGAAGCCGGTTCGGCTGACCAAGCGAGAGATCCTCGGTGAGTGGCTGACCTCCCTGAAATGTGACCTCTTCGCACCGCATACTTTGGCTCATGTTGTGTTCTTCACAGTGGGTTTGCCATGAAGTTCCGCACTCAAAAGGGTATTTGGGATATCGTCAGTGAGTGACCTATTGGACCGTCTGAGCTCCGCAAAGACGGATTTTAACCCGGCCCTGTGATGCATTTCATCACCTTAAGTGAACAACACGCCAGTTTTCTTCCTCCGTGACCCTGCAAAGTTTCCTTTTTTCGTCCACACTCAAAAGCGCAACCCGCAAACTCACCGTAAAGACCCAAATGCAGTCTGGTGAGCGGATACCAGTAGATCTCACGCCAGAGTAGCCATTCACCATTTCTCGACTGTCTGTAGGGATTACTTTGGACAAAATGCTGAAAGTCTTCATCAGTTCTTGAGACTCTTCTCAGACGCTGGAACTCCGCAAGGTAATTCTCTCGCCCCATAATATGCCTTCGTAAGTACAACTAACATCACCTTGATCGTTTAATTTTAAGGATTTGTCAACATGGATGGCTTCACCTCCCATTCATACCGCTGGATCAAGAAAGATTGTGAGTATTTCGGACCAATTTACTTGAGTATCTGCTCATGTATACTGTTTCATCAGCTTCGTGGGTTTATGTCAAGTTGCATGCCGTCAGTGATCAAGGGATCCACAACTTCACCGCTGCTGAATCTGAGAAGATTGCTGGTGAGAACCCCGATTACGCTGCCGAAGTACGTACTTTTTGTATGCTCAAAATTAGTATCGCGAAAAGCGTGATTTTCTTCGACCTTCTAAATGGTACACTCCCTTATCGCAGGATCTCTTCACCCGAATCGAATCCGGCAAATTCCCCAGCTGGACTGTCTACGCTCAAGTCTTGACGCCCGCTGAAGCCGAAAAGTTCAGGTATAATGTTTTAGATTTAACCAGTAAGTTCTTACCATATCGCAAGTCAAATACGCAAGATAAGTGTTGACATCTTCCATCGCGCAACAGAGGATTGGCCTGAAAACCTTGTTGCAAAGCACGAGATTGGAAAGTTTGAACTCAACCAGGTAATTAGCCACCTTCAAGACTACATTGACCAAATAATACGGATACAATTTTTAATTGACGTAAACCCTTTCAAACCAGAACCCTACAAACTTCTTTGCTGAGGTCAGTTTTTTATTTCAACAAAATCACAACTGTATTTCTTCTCTGACCAAGTGTGACAATAGATCGAGCAAGCTGCTTTTGCCCCTTCCAATGTCGTTGATGGCTGGGATATCAGTGAAGACCCAGTTCTCCAAGCCAGAGCTTTCTCATATGCTGATGCTCAGGTTAGTCCGAGTCACCTCCCTTTTTGAGTCGACTTTTTCGATTTTTCTTAATCTTGTTGATCTTGTTTGGCAGCGTTACCGTCTTGGAGCAAACTTTCAACAACTTCCTGTGAACTGTCCTATCAACCCAGTCGGTACGTTATCGCCAAGTATAACTCTCAGAGGAATTTTGACTAATCAAATTGTCTTATTGCTTCGGTTCGCTAGCCAATATCCAACGTGATGGGGCCTTTGGTGGAATTTCCGGAAACCAGGGCTCCCGACTTGGTTACCTTGCAACCTTCCAGAGCATCAACCTCCCACAGCAACAGTATGATGACTCCAACCACACGATCTGGACTGGCGGGGCCGTCAACTATCTGAGTACAGTGAGTGATGTAGTTTGGTCCGAAGCTATAGCTCTCCTTACTAACAATGGTACTCCTTGAAGATTTCCGACATCGACTTTGAACAACCTCGAATGTTCTATCAAGGTCTTTCGGAGGAAGGGAAGAATAACCTCGCCTCGTAAGCTTGTGATGAGCTTTCTAGTTCTGTTAGACGTCACTGATTCTAAGTGCTTTTATGCGGTCTTCTGAAACCATACAGAAACATAGCTGGTAGCTTGTTCAAGGTCCAATATCCAACTGTGATCTCCACTGCTTTAGACGTTTTCGCCCGAGCAGACCCTGACTTGTCCGCAAGGATT
Source organism: Melampsora larici-populina 98AG31 (assembly GCF_000204055.1). Taxonomy (NCBI): domain Eukaryota; kingdom Fungi; phylum Basidiomycota; class Pucciniomycetes; order Pucciniales; family Melampsoraceae; genus Melampsora; species Melampsora laricis-populina. The sequence continues at coordinate 266,379 of NW_006768851.1, read as the reverse complement.
TCCAAATGCAAACCTACACAATAATTTTGTTTTTTCAACCATTTCTTTGAGCTTTTTTCTTGCAAATCGTGTCAGCATGTTGGTGGATGTATCGAGTTCACTGATTCATACTTAATTAAGTAATTCTGGAATTGGCTTGCTGCTGCTTGGTGCAAATAGCCATTTGAAATACATCGTAGTGTATCAGTCTGTTTCTTCGCTTGGAATATATGACACGATATATCTTGATCCCTTCGAAACTTTTCTTCCTTTGAGTCCGATTATCACTTAGCCGCGTGATTAGAACTAGGCAGTTCAAACCTGCTCAAGGTAATCGACCAGTAAATCGACTTTGTCGAAAATTCCTATCACGTAGACCCTCTTATAAGCAGATGAATAGGCGACCTGGCATTTATCGGATGAACTGATATGTACAAAGTCTCATACGCAGAGCTCCATACATTCAACATCATCTCTGAAACGACGAAGAGGCAGAAAAAAATGGAGATTGATGAGCTGTGCACCAAAAACAGCCAAAGACCGTTTGAGCCGAGTTCAGGTTTATAGTACTTTTGATAATTACAGAAAAACGACACTCTGGTCAGGAGTTATCATTTGGAAAAGATTTGCTTGCAAACTGGAGATCTGGCTTTTCTCCTGACTCCCAAGGCGCCAGGGTGTTACAGAAGTATGAAATATGTAGAAAATTGAATGCAGTACAGAAAAGGAAAGCTCTGGATGAACGATTGACCAACGGAATGACGTCAGGCGAGAGTTGCCGTATGAACAGCAACCAGGATTTGGAGCTCAAAGAACTGACCGAAGAGCCGGAAGCCTTTCGATTTTGCTCAACGAGCCTTATGGGCACCAAACCGCGGTACATACCCTCCTTTTAGTCGAAATCCACCCGGACAGCCGAGGTTGAACTTGAAGGTAGAGCAGCGGGAGTTGGAATTAGTCGGTATGGCTTTGATGTAAGTCACTGAGATTTAGGGGGGATTGCGCTGACACTGTTTGTGACAAGGAAATATTCAACTGGGGACAGCGATCTCATATCATACATCCCAGTTACGGCCAGTCGAGTCGGGATCATTTGAACGACTGTCAACACAAAAACTGGCCCAACTGGAATACCCAGCTTTGTGAATTTCGCCCAAGTGTCTTCGAGTGACATCGCAATAAAGCAAATGTCAAGGTTCAACTTGACTTCTCGGCCCCTCTCGTCTTTATATCCTATCAAACAATTTGTTTTTTTAATTGTAATTCTTCACCTTTTATTCTCAGCCGTGTCCTTGATGGATACCATAATATGTGTTTCTATTTGTTTTCTTTCAGTAGTCAATGGGTGGCCCGGCGCTGTTCGAAATTTCCCTCGTCAATCCGCCTACGGTCAGCAAGATTTCAGCGCAGCACTTGATCTGCAAACACAGACCTCTCGTCTCGCTGCAAAGGACGTTGTATATACTCGAGCAAACGGACAGCCCTACGCTAGTCCTGCTTCGGCGGAGCGCATCGGAGAGACAGGTGCGAAGACTTTCACTTACCTTTTATCTACATGACCGTGATACTGATAACCTATCCATTTGTCACTTTCCTACATCATATAATGCCATTCACCCATTTTTCCGAATAGGCCCCTTGTTGTTGCAAGATCATCATCTTCTTGAACATCTTGCACACTTTGCAAGGGAGCGTATCCCTGAAAGAGTTGTTCATGCTGCAGCTTGTACGTGGCCCGCCAGATTATCATTACTCAAATTCAACCTGACTTTATGTGTGCATCCTTCTCACCAGCTGGCGCTCACGGGACTTTTACGGTAACAACCGATTTTGCCAAACAAAACACGATGATGGACATGTTTTCCGATGGTATGCTTGGATGTAGTGCAATACCTTGATCCGAGTGCTTGTGAATTGATCCTTCTTCTTTGATGTCATATTATAGTTGGCAAAAAAACTCCTATAACCATTCGACTTTCGACTGTTGGCGGAGAAGCGGGCTCGCCGGACTCAGCCAGAGACCCACGGTGAGTATCTCTCCTGCATGATTTGTGGATTTAGCATATCGTACACTTTAACTGATGTCGACTGTCTCCAGTGGTTTTGCCCTGAAGTACGTATGTTTTACTTTTCGATGTCCGCAGAGCTTCTTCCTCACGTTGTTCTCTCACGCAGATTTCGCACCCAGAAGGGTATCTTGGACATAGTTAGTGAGTGAGATATCCCTTTGTCGCAGGTCATTCATGATGATTTCTGACGAGAACTTTCAACTTTGCTATATTCAGTGAACAATACGCCAGTTTTCTTTATCCGTGACCCTGCAAAATTTCCTCTTTTCATTCACACGCAGAAACGTAACCCTCAAACGCATCGTAAAGACCCAAATGCAGTCTGGTGAGTTTCTATTTGACTAATAGGTCTCACGTGCATATTCCATTAATCATTTGTTCACTATCAACAGGGATTACTTTGGGCAGAACCCAGAATCTCTTCATCAGTTTTTGAGACTCTACTCAGACGCTGGAACTCCACAAGGTATTCTATTTCACATTCGAAATTTCCTCAAATGCATTGCTAACATGGTCTGGATTATTCCAATTTTCAAGGAGTTGTGAATATGGATGGCTTCACGTCTCACGCATATCGCTGGGTAAAGCAAGATTGTGAGTCCTTCATACCACTTTGGGTCAGCACTTACTAATATATAATTCATCATCAGCTTCCTGGGTATATGTCAAGCTACATGCTGTCAGTAATCAAGGAATTCACAACTTTACGGCTGCTGATTCAACTAAGATGTCTGGCGAGAATCCCGATTATGCTGCACAAGTTAGCATCTTTTCTACCTTCATCATTCTTTCTAATCTTTATCGAACTTTAACTCTTAACGCTCTGTGCTCGTAGGATCTCTTTTCACGAATCGAATCTGGCAGTTTTCCCAGTTGGACTGTCTTTGCTCAAGTCTTGACGCCTTCTGATGCCGAAAAGTTTAGGTATAACGTTTTGGATTTAACCAGTAAGGTCTCATTATCTTTCAGATTTTTTTCCCCAATCAATTGACATATAAATTTTTTTTCAAAGAGGATTGGCCAGAACAGCTCGTAGCAAAAGTCGAAGTTGGAAAGTTTGAACTCAACCAAGTAAGCAACTTTTGGAAACCCTGATTAAAGCACAACCCAATCGTTCTTGACATTAACACGAATCTTTCCGCATCAGAATCCTCAAAATTACTTTGCTGAGGTTAGTATCTTCTTTTTAATATCGTGTCATCTTAACTTCTCTCTGATCAAGTTTGAAATCAGATCGAGCAAGCCGCTTTTTCTCCCTCTAATGTTGTTGATGGATGGGAAATCAGTGAAGATCCAGTCCTTCAAGCCAGAGCTTTCTCATACCCTGATGCTCAGGTTAGTCAATTTCTTTCGTCTATCAAAACTTGAATGTTTCTCATCTTGTTCATGATCTTCATCAGCGTTACCGTCTTGGAACAAACTTTCAACAAATTCCTGTAAATTGTCCCATGAACCCAGTCGGTAAGTTTGAGTCAAACAGTATACTCTTTGGAAATTCCTCACTGATGAAACATTCCTATTATCAGCCAATTTCCAAAGGGATGGCGTTTTTGGTGGAGTAACTGGAAACCAAGGTTCTCGACCAAATTATCTTTCCAGTTTCCAAAGTATCAACATCCCACCACGACAGTACGATGACTCCAACCACACCATCTGGACTGCTGGTGCCATTAGGTATCTGAGTCAAGTAAGTAGCCAACTTTTGATACGATAAAGTTGATTCAATCACTAACACTTCACACTTTGAAAAGATTTCAGACATCGACTTTGAGCAACCCCAAATGTACTACCAAGCTCTTTCAGAGGACCAAAAGAACAACCTAGCCTCGTAAGCCCTAACGACATGTTTTTTTCTCATAAACCCATCACTAACACCTAAGCTCTTTTGACAATCTCAACACTCAACAGAAATGTAGCAAGTAGTTTGTTCACAGTTGAATTCCCACAAGTCATCTCTACTGCATTAGACGTTTTTGCACGAGCAGATCCTGATCTAGCGGCCAGAATTTCTCAATTCAAACCGGCTCAAGGTCAAGCTCAAGCTCAAGCTCGAGGTCAAGCTCAAGCTCAAGCTCAAGCTCAAGTACAAGCACAAGGTCAAGCTCAAGCTCAAGCTCAAGCCCAAGCCCAAGCCCGAGGTCAAGGTCAAGGTCAAGGTCAAGCTCGAGGTCAAGGTCAAGGTCATTATAAATACTTGTACATTTGATTTGTTTGGATTTAATAAGTAATTGATGTGATTATATGATGAGAGGTTTTGATAATCATTCATCTATATGTATTATGCTTGATTCTTGAACTTAGACTTGTAAAATGTATTTTAATTTAATGATCAAAATAGTTTCTCAACCTTTTCTAGAGTGTTTAATCAGAGCATAGACCATTTGCAGAGTTGAATCTCATGAATCTAAAACATAAGCAATGTTTTACTATCTTCATGAACCAACTGGCACTGTGTTCAAGCTCAAAGCAGATGAACAAGCACTCTGAAAATATGTATCAAGAACACAACATCTGCATCAGTTGGCCATATTCCCACACTCTACTTATTTGCATTACACATTCAAGATTTTTATTCCATTTGTTCTTGCTTCCCAGTAAAGGTAAATTTGAATCTCTTTCCAAGGAAGCAATTTCAACAAAATATGATGTTCTCCTTTTATAGACAGGTGATAATCTCACTTGATCCAATAAAAAAAACTCTGACCAACATCTGAGACCGTGTATTCACAAACTCAACATGCAATCAATTTTGAGGCTCTGATACCAAACACAAATAAGAAATCTACTTAAATAGATAATGAGACAGATGATGGATACCCATGACATCAAACAAGTCTCTGGAGTCAGATGTAAGTGACTATTTATATTTACAATCCATTTTCAAAGCAGTAATAAATCTGGCCAATGTTCAAATACCTCTTTTCAAATAGTATTTCTTCAATTTCTACTTCATTATTTGTCATTTCATCATGATAATTATTTTTAAACTCACTTTTGAATTCATATACAAATCTTGTTTGTGATACTGGAGGATGTTATCAGCATGGGAAGATGAGTTACAAAGGCTTGTAACATTAAGTCATACCTGCAAAAGATGTGATGAAAGAAAGAATAACCAACTCAAGTATTCAAGAGTTGAAAGAGATGGTGAAGATAAAAATATGTACCAACCAAAATGAGATACATAGGTTCTTTTGCCATTGGTGATCATTCTTTCTTCTATATATTCAACCACATACATTTCTTTTGAGTGAAATGGTATATGTATGTACAACTCAAGTGATGCACACTTTGAGACAGTTTGTCCAAGGTATGCTTCGAATTGAATTTATAGAGGCAGATCATTTAGAGATTAAAAATAGAACTGTACACACTGACACTGCGGGTGAGGGTTTAAGCTGTTTAAGTTTTTGAAGAGTTTTGATTTGAAGAATGGGAATTTAAACTCTGAGCAGTATGTATGGGTTTTGGTTATTTCTGTTATGTAATCCAAAATTCAAGAAAAAAAAAATTAAAACTTTGATTTCTTGAAGCTCAACCTCAATATCCTAACAAGTTCATTTACCATCATCATCATCAACCAAATGGATCATCCTACTCAATCAACTAAACCAATTCAAAAGAATGAAATCGAAAAAGAACAAGAACAAGGACAAGAACAAGAAGAAATATCAAACCCACCCTTTTTAAATTCATCTCATCTAGTCATCACTAATTCCAAAATATTCAAACCCAATAAGTTTGTAGAACTTTGTTTAGATCATAATAGACCTAAAAGAGGTAGAGGTCTATATTCAAAAAGTTCAAAAACTATTAAACCAGGTGAATTCTTTGACCTTTTAAAATCATTCCGATTCACACCTTCATACTCACCTTCATCCTTTTCTTGTTTTTTTTTTTCTTTTGGATGGAAATCAGGTACAACTGTTCTTTCTTTGTCACCTCATGTGGCCGTTTTAGATACTTCATCTCTTTCGAATAGATGTTCTTCTTGTTTTTTAGAAGATGAAGATTTCGAAGCATTACCAGATCCAAGTGTTTCAAGACAAATCAGAAGATGTACAAAATGTCGCGTAGTATCTTATTGTGGAGAAGTTAGTTTTCTTTTTCCCATCCAAAAGTCTTTAAAAGTTCTTAAACTAACTCATCTTATTTTAATCATTAGAATTGTCAACGTTTAGATTGGGTATCACATAAAGCTGAATGTCAAGCATTAACAAATTATTCAAAGATGATCGAAAATCTTTTGAAAGTCAATCAAAAATCAAAATCTCGTACATCGATGAATGGCAAAGTGACCAGAAGTGGTACAACCTTATGTGGAACACTTGGTGGTAGTGGTAGTGGTCTTGATGGTTTAGAAATTGATGATGATCACGGTTCTGGTCAAGAATTCAGTAAAGTTCCTAGTGCTCCTATTAGAGCTTTAGGTCGATTGATTTGGAAGAAAGATCGAGAAGCCGAAAGGGATCCGAATTGGGTTAGTCTTTTGGTTTCTTTTCTTGTCATGATCTTCACTTGAATGTCATACTCACTCAGTTTGTTGTATCTTTAGTGGACCGGTATGGAAGAGCTGAATCATCGTGAGTTGTCTCTTGGGTGTTTCTTATCAACTGATATACCGATTGATGATTCTTTGAACATTGATTGGATCGATAGACCTGAATGCCGATCCTGCCTATCCGAAAGACAGACTGATGCAATTGAGCGTAAACCTGAGTCGATATATCGGAAGTCAAACCTTACAAAAAGCACTTGGTTCAGCATCTACACTACTTCCATTCTGTTGTCGAGTCAGTAAACTTTCATTTTCCACTCATCCAAAAAAAAATCAATCAATCAAATAAAACCCATTCAGTCTTTGCTCATTGTTGAATTTGATGGGGACTTGTTTTTATTTTAGTTCCTTGAAAACTCTTTTTGTTTGACTTCTATCACCTTGGATAATATCGGTCTGATCCTTTGTCCATCAGCTTCATTTATCAATCACTCTTGTGTACCTAATGTAGTAGTAGTCTTTCCTGAAGGAGGTGAAGGAGCAAGTAAAAAAACAGGTGGTAAAGAATGGGTCAAAGTCATTGCGATTAAAAAAATCGAACCGGGTGAAGAGGTTCAGTTTCTTTCTTCACTTCTTTCTTCAATTCGTTTTGTTTTTTTTGGTTAACTCAAACGTTTTTATTTTTATTTTTTTTGCTGGCGATCTTTGGGATTTAGATTGTCACTTCTTATGTAGATTTATCTGGGACTCGAAAAGAAAGAAGAAATGATCTTGCACATAGGTATCATTTTATGTGTGATTGTGCACTTTGTATGAATTCAGATCCGAATGAAGTAGATCCACGTGAAGCCCTTAAATGTCCTAAATGTACCAGTTGGTTCTCACTCACTCGTCAGTCTAAACGATTTCCTCTGTGATCTTATTTTCCTCTCCTCAACACATAAAAGATTTAATGGTTTGGTTTTTGTTCTTCTGATGGTGGTAGATTCCAAATCAGTTCTTTATGAGGATGCAAGAGCTTCAGCAGCATCAGCAGCTCAATCTAATCCAGTTCCAGGACCTCAAATCGCAGGTTCAGGTCGACGATTAGATGCTGGTCCTTCTTGTTCAGGTGGAAATCAAAAGAAAGAAATCAGTTGTCCTAATTGTGGGTTTTCAAGATTGATTGATGTTGAAGGACAACGATTAGCGATCAAGAAGTCTGGACAAGCCCTTAATCCTCAAAGAGGTAAGCCTAAACTCTCCAATAATCATGAAGTGAAACCAATCCGAGAAACTTATGATCGATTCTGATGGTAATTCGTTTTTGGCGCGGATCATCTACAGAACCAGCGAAAGCAGCTTATTATGCTGAAAAAGCAATCGAATGGTTTCAAATCAAATTATCACCCTTCACCTTTGGACCAGCCTTTTATCCGATCCTAGACTTAAGAAGGATGAAGATGATCTCTCATCTGTTATGTAAAACCGATCAAAACCTAAAACAAGCGACATCCGAAACCGAATCGATAATCTCTGGAGTCCATCTCTTATACGGAATCGGTCATCCAATCTCGATCATCACCAAAAGTACGATCACGAAATTATGTGATCATACATGGAGATCAACAGTGAATGTGAAAGGATCGATTTTCGATTTAAGAAACTTGATTCATAATAACTTGGAACAAATCGAATTAGGTTTAAACATGTTAGAATCTTTAAGACAATATCAATGTTTGGCTGTAGAAGAATGTTTGATTGGATTTGGATCTTCGAATGGAGGTGGTAGGTTAGGTAGATCGATTGAATGGAGTATTGGGGCTACTGAATTGGAAATCGAAGCTAGAAGGAAAATCATGGGTGAAAGAAAAAGAGGGAATGGAAGATGATCATGATGGAAGAATGCGAAAGGGGTTTTTTTTTCTTGGGTTTTGAATGTATGTTTTTTTTTGTTTGGAAAAAAGAGAAATATTTTAATGATTGGAAGTCACGGTCGAACTTGATCAAAATAAAATCAATAATTCCAAAAAAAAATCATGAAATAGTTTTTTTTTAAGTTGAAAACTTTTTTATAGATTTATTAAATCCAATTTGTTTAAATAGATTTTTAATTAAGTGTTTTATCTGACTATTTCTTTAAAAATAGGGTTTTGATTTAGTATACTTATATATATGTGGATTTGTTATTTTTTTTGAAAGAAAAGTTGATATGTTTATTATACAAAAGAAACTTTTGGGTTGGAATTGAATACATTAAAGAGAATTGAAAAAGGGTTTGATTGGGTTGAAATGTATCTTGCATTATACATGAGAAATAAACTAAGTATGATGAGTATGACTATGTGAAGAAAGAAATACTGGTTTGTATGTATATGTTGGGGATTCGAGAATTTTTTGAAGTTGATCACCCAACATGAACATGATAGCAATCGACTTGGTTTGTTAAAGACTGATAATTGAGTGACTATCACACTCAAAACCTTCAAAACCTCTTTCAAGTACCAGTAGGTTTTTGCATTCAAGCACCGCAGATTGCATTTGTGATCAATATCATTTCAGCCTAGCACGCTCAGCACAATTTACCAAATGATTCTTCATTGGTTTCCCCCTGACATGACACATATACAATTTCATGAATCAATTGGAAAAGGTATATTGGAGATTTTATTCTGAAAATTGATCATTCATCTTTTCGAATTTATTTGTTGAAACTTAAAGTGTATCTTTATAATTCTCTCTGGGAAATTTTGGATTTCTTTGTATACTAATGTAACTCCCCTCCAAAAAAAAGGTAAAATCATGGTATAATCACAAGGTGTTTTTTTTAGATTTAAAAACTCGAAAAGAAAAAAAAACTAAATGAAGAAAGTAAAAAGTACTATATAAATAGTATAAAAGGTATAGAAAAAACAAAATTTCTGTAGGTTTTTTCTTTATGATAAAAATTTAAAATTGAGTTCTTCTTTTCCGACCCGTAAATTTCGAATCTCGAGGTACCTAAACGAAAATAACCGATTATACATCAACATAAACCCACACAAATGATAATCTAATCAAATTCAAACCAAAAATAAACCAAAATCAAAAACTCACATCTTCTTTTCCTCTTTTTCGATAAAGGTCTTTCTTCTTTAAAATCCAAGTTTGTTTATCTTCACCACCTAATCTTTTCGATTTCGAATGATTTTTCGATAACTTTTTACGTTGAGTTTCATATTTAACTTTTGATTGAAGATGATTTGATGATGATGAATTATCTTCTGTTAAAGCTTTTGGTAATTGATGATTTGAATTAGTTGAAGTACCAGTCATTAACACCAAATAAAACTTTTTTGCTTTTTGACTATTTGGATCTACATGAATTAAAAGAAAAATGCATGATGAATTCCAATGAATAAATAGAGAAAAAGGATCAAACTTACAATCGACTACTAATCCACCAGTAAAACCTGCTCGATTAGCATATGACATAATAAATCGAACTTGATCATCTGATTCAGGATAGAATTGAAACACAGCTCTTGCTCCTCTAACTAATGATCCAAATAAACTTTCGAAAAAGAGCTTTAATCGTTTAGGTGGTGAATTCGTACTTTTATCTGCATTACAAAGCCATTGAATAACTGAAACACTGGGTTTCCAAAAAAAAAAAAGTTTAGTGATTGCAAAGATCTTGAAATCGGTTTCGGTTTAGATAGATACAAGGAAAGGAAGGATGTACCTTATTGCTCCATCAAAACTACCTGCTCTGAATCCGAACCCTTGACCAATATCATGTAAACAAAGATCACCCTCCACTTCTCTATCCAAAGCGATTTCTGCCAAAGAAGAAAAAAGTTTCAAAAAAAAACCTTTAGATGATTAACATGATTTGATTTTCTTGATAAGAAAAAAAAGACTAACCAAGCATACTACCACTAATATCAACACCAACCCAATGATGACCTTCTTCAGTAATAATATCACCACTTAATCCACTACCACAACCAATATCAAGTAAAAAACTAGGTTTAGGTACCACTCTTTCTTCTGTTTGATCATCTTCTGAGATATCTTCGGACATATCTTCTGAAGAAGAAGAAGTGGTAGTGGTGGTGGTGATAGTAGGTAAGTTCAAAAGTTCTAAACATCTTTCTGCCATTTCAGCTTGAACAGATTGAATTCTTGATGAAGTTGTATATTTAGCTGCTTCGGTATCATTATAAAACTATATAAATATGTAAGAAGTGGTTTGATTTTGGTCAGTTACTTGGTCTGGTTTTGTTTAAAGAGATGGGTTAAGGAAATGGGTTTGACTCATGAACTATTTCGGGTGGTGCTTGATGCTCTGGTCTTGACATTTTTGATTGGATCTGAGGTGGTTGAGGTGGTTGTGGTGAGTTGGTTGAGATTTGAAAAAAACTTGAAACACTTTGGCACTGGTATGGCTCAAGATGGTTACTTAAATTTTTCAAGACGCATACATACAGAACATACAGTTATTGCAATTTTACTTCAAATACTTACTTAGATAGTTCGGTCGATGGTTCATTGAGCGACATTCCAGAAATGTTCAAGTTTGATTTCGTAAGTGATTCTTTGACTTTTAACGCTTCTACAAGATATACTTATTCATGCCTTTCTCAACCTTTTCAACAGGATCTAGACTCATTAACTGATACGGACAAACATGAAGGAAGTTCATCTGATCAAACAAACCAAAACCTCAACTTGAACTCATCAAACAAACCAATCAAGACTCCAACCGAACCTATTCCAGAAAGTTCAACAGACAGATCTGGTGAAATCAAACTAGAAGAACTCGTAAGATTACATTTGATCGACTTTGCTTATATGTATCAAACTAATCACTAATCTATTCCTGTTTGTTGATATTTAGATTACCAGTTTACCTCCTTTTTTGTCTTACTCATCAATCAAAATCAAGACTATTCCAACCGATTCTACAAAATCGATTTGGAAACGAGATCTATATGATGCAAAATACCAAACTTATCTAGATCCTGAAACCCAATCAGATTCAAGTACAGAAGAAGAAGAAGAAGATCAACAAAAGAAGAAGAAAAGGATCGATGAAAAATCAAATTTAAATCCAAAATCAAATTTCAAGAGTAATGGTTTGGTAGGTAAATCAAATGATCATGTACAAAACTTATTAAATGATCCATCTGATTTGATTCCAGGGGTTTATGAAGGTGGATTTAAAACATGGGAATCAAGTTTAGATTTAATTGAATATTTTTCTACTCATCAAACTAATTTAAAGTTTACAAATCATTTAAAACCAAATCAAGAAAATCAAAATCAAGAAAATCAAAAAGAATTAATCAAAGTTTTAGAAATCGGTTGTGGAACTGCTTTACCAACGGTTTGGTTCTTGTTTAAATTATTTTACGATTTATTATTATATGAAAAATCCAACACATTTGATCAAAGAGATCAACAGGATATACCTGATCATCAACCTAGGATCGAATTTCATTTCCAAGATTTCAATCCAGAAGGTAACTACAATTCGATTTTCTTCCTATCAAACTCCAAAACTAACAAGACATTTTCTACTCCAAAGTGCTTTATCTACTCACATTTCCAAACATAATTCTAGCCTTTTACCGAGCAAACCAACTAGTTTTATCCCAAACCAACCCAACTTCAAGTACGATAGAAGAAGACTCTGGAGATCTAGAACTCACAACAGACCTACACACTCACTTTCTCAAAACCCTACATCAGCACCAAATCCAACTCCGATTCTTCTACGGACCCTGGCACACCTTCTTACGTCATCCACCTTCATGCTCAAAGCTTTCAATCCAATACGATCTAAGTTATAGTTCAGAAACGATTTATTCACCTGATTCGGTTTTATCTTTAGTGGATCTTTTTAAAAGGATCGGTTCATCTGATCTCTTGGTGGCTTGTAAATCCGTTTATTTCGGTGTCGGTGGTAGTTCTTATGAGTTTATGAGACATTGTCAAGATCGGGGTGGGAAGGTTTGCACGGTTTGGTCAACTGATCTTTTGGATCGGTCTGAGGTATTGGGTGTGGGTCGTTTGATTATGAAGGTGGATTGGTCTGGTGTCAATTAATGAAGTGATTTTTTTAAAGATTGGTTTGGTTTCTTGGAATGATTTGGATTTGGACATAGTTCAAGGAAAGGTATTTACATATATAGATATTTTTTGATGAATCTTTTAGTTTTTAGAATCGGATTTTGAATTAATAAATCAAAGGAAAGATGAAGATGAATAAAAAATGAAAAATGAAACATCAAATCATAAAGAAAGACAAAGAAAGGATATAGATGAAGATCAAAGAGGTTTTCTACTCAAGATATTCCTACAAAGAATTGACCATGAATCAGGTATGAAAATACAATCAACTTCCTCTGTAAAATGTAGATGAAGCTTGGCCCAGGTCTTCGATTATGTATATACTCGTGAAGGGGGACTTTGATAAGTTTAGTCTCTGGAGTATGAATGCATCAAACCGACCGAGCGCTCGGCCGACTAGCCAAACCGTTTATGTATCTTGTCCAACGTCATCACCAGTGGGACGCAGTATCTCTCAAAACCATTGATGACATTGACACCCGGTGTAACATCCGGCGTATCATCTGTTGGCCCAATGATCGGTTAAGGCGGGCCAACGATAAGAAACACAATCAGATACAGTCAAACCGGAAAAGCTTGTCACAAATTCCCCGCCAAATTCCTCGAGTTTTGCGGGCAAAATCGGTCAAGCTTTTCCGATTTGACTGTATGATCTTCTGAGGATGGTTCCTGTTTTCAGAATGTGCGCAGGAAGAGTATGATTACAAACGGTTCTGGAGAACTGCGAGATATCGAAACTGAAAGACTGATTGACTTAAAGATGATACAAGGTTTCGAGGAGTTTCAACTTTCCTTCATGAACTGAAGAATGAAAGAGTTGGTTTTGAAATTAATGGTCTTCGATCATACATTTTCATCACTGAAATCCTTTGAACGGTATCTTATACTTCTTATCTACCATTTTCTCATACATCATAGAGATTATGTAGATTACTCAAGTGATTTATTGTTTCAAACTTGTGAGAATGAATTAAGTGATAAGGTGTAACGGTGAGGGTGTTTGTGGTTTAAAGAAGACAGTGTGAGGTATTGGTATTTTAAGAGGTAGTATGAGCCCAGAAAAATTGAGATTTATAGCCTGATCAGGATTTACACTTGATTGAAATTGAGATTTTAAAGATCTTATATAGAAGAATAAGAAAAGCCATACATTGAACTTCATAAGCTACAAACTCCATCCATTTACCTAGCTAAGATGCAAATCAAAGCAAATCAATCCTACAAGACCTTCTTAGTTTGGTTAATTCATTTTGATTTTTTCATTACCTCTTTAATAGGATCACCTACACCAGACCTACAAAGCAGTGAAATTGATTTCTTAGAACCCAAAAAGATTAGTCAAAGTTCAAAAGAATTGATTGTACCAACTAGCCAGATTAATGATAGATCTGAACCATCTAGTCCTGGTCTTTGTTCAACTTGTCATAAAAGAAATTGTCAATGTTGGGTTCTTGTTCAATAGAAATATCTTCAAGTCACTTTTTGTAAGTTTGAAGGTTTCTTAAGGTTTGATAAATTGACAAATTTGGGGTTTCTGATTTATGGTTTTGGGTTTTTTTGTGTGATTACATGGTTTGAAAAAATAAGTCTTATGGAATGAAATTGAACAGGATGGAATTAGAAAAATGGTTCATTTGATGAAAGGGAATTGGTTTCTTTTAGATTAAATGAGTATACATATACTAATAGTCATTTACATATTTTAAATGTTGGATTTGGAATTTGTTTGGGTTTAAGAATTTCAGAGTGATTTATATCAATATTAGAAAATCTACATGAGATCTTATACTTGATATTTTCTTGCTAAACATCATCAATTAAAATAGTGAAAGATTATATTCAATAGGTTTTGATATTCTATTATTTTTTGTTTAAGAATTTTCAAAATTTTGTGGAGTTTACTTTATCATTGGTTTTTGGTTTATAATTCTTCTTCTTAGATACATATATAGATTGATAGTTGAAAGTATGCTTGCTTGACTGGCTCATCAGTGGAAACCAAAGTGTTTGTGTGGAATTTCAGAGTCTCACATGTTCATGTGTGTTTATTCTCTTTTTGCTCAGCTTGGGATTGGACAAGTCTTAGAATGTTTTGAAGTGAAGCCTTTGGATGTGATACTCTATATAATGGTGGTAACTCTCCTTCACCTGTTTTTCCACCTCAAGTTCTTTCACAAATTCTTTGGTGTTGGTGAGGTGTTTTGATTCATCCCTATGAAATCAGAAGCAAATTTATGCTATTTCTATGCAGATTGCAAGCTCAACTCCCTTCCCAAAAAGACACTCCCAATAGTAAAATGGATTCAGAAAAATATATATCTCACAAAGACTTTGATGGTTGTGATGGACATGGTAGAATCCAATGATGACTGTCTGCTAGATAATTACCTACAGATGACAGACAAGATACGCCTCAAAGATTATAATTTGGGGGACCATGTAGCAGCTCTTTTATGGTGATTGATGGTCATGAATCCTTGACATAATGGCACATGATTACTTAGTATCAACAGGATCATCCTGTGCAGCCAAGAGGATGACTTTGTGTGGTGTGTGGCTGATGTCTGACACTGTGCAAGCAACTATGGTCATTTCTTGTATGCACTATTCAAGACCAGGTGTTATGTAAATCAGTTATGGTTACAGGAAAGAATGGATTTTTTTTGATTTTGCAGACTTTGCAGCCATGCTGAAGGGCTTGGGTATACTTGATTATTGATTGAGAGAACCAACAAAGGCATTTGCAAGCTCTTGGGGACGTAGCGTTGCTGATGTGGTACGGTCCCAGATCGGGGCATTCCGAAGAAATGGAAACCTTCACGCGAAAGAACCTCACCCATTTTTTCAATTTTTCAATATCTCAAGCTCAGCATCAAGTTTTTCTCTGACCCACCCACGTCATTTAGCTTGTAAGGATGCTTCTAGCTTCTCATACCTAATTTAGGTCTTTGCTTACCTTAGTAATCAAGCCTAATCAAGCTCTTGTGTTTACAAAATACAGTTGATTTAAGAAGAAAACCCTAGAAAACCGTCAAAAAGTTAATCAGGCTTTCTGTGTATGTCCGTCTCACACTTCTTCCTTTTAACCAACTACTCAAATACCAAATTACAATTTATAGACTTCCTTCCTCGTTTTCAATCTGTTCAAGAATTTCAATTTATCTAAAGACCTTCTCGAAAGTCCGACTTAACGATTGGTGAGCATTAGTAGTTAAATGCTTTCATCTATCGTATTTTATAAGATTTGATTGCTAATAAGATCGATATGTTATCGGTATATTCTAGCAAAAACAGGCAAACGGTCTCTTTATCAATCATGTCAAACGATGAACCTTCTAATCCAAATGTCCTAAATGTAAGTGATATCCTCCTATTCTCTTCTCTTAAAAAGTTTGTATTTTGTCAACATTCTAACATTTGGATTTGATATTCAACTATTCGATGATGGGTGTTATTTATTGGTAATCAACAGATCAGGGTCGTAGATTCTGATCACAAAGAGATTTGTTTTAAAATTAAACCGACTACCAAACTTGGTAAAGTTATCAATGCTTATGCAGAACAAACTGGAATGGCAATCGCATCTGTTCGTTTCACATATGAAGGTACAAGGTTAGAAAACAAACATGAAACTTTGAAAGATTAAAAGTTTTTGCTTCTTCTTTGAAATTCGTTCGTTTTCAAAATTGGCGGATTGATTTGATTTCTTTTGAGTTTTTTTCTGCAGAATCAATGTAGATGTGAGTTTACTCAAGAGATTTTAGATTTTGATTTCTAGTATAAGACACCTAATTATTGGGATTTAATTTCATCCTCGAACGACGGCCTTAGGATACCCCCGAGGATGTGAGTGATTACTTTAAGCTTACTTCATTGATCATTTAAGTTCAGCTTACCCATCATAATTGCTTTTAATAGCTTGATATGACCGATGACGACACTATTGATGTGATGATCGAGCAGGTCCGTCCTCTTCTTGAAAACCCTTCTTTCAAGCAAGATTTCCTACGATTTGGTTTCATTCTTCTCTTCAATCGCTTCGTTTTTAGATCGGCGGTGGACGAACGGAATAAACGATTGGTCCATGGAGATAAGATTTCCAGCCTTCAGATCAGGTTATGTGTCCCTACTCTGTTGTCTTTTTGATTCATTAGCCATGCTTACTGTACTTCTTGCTTATTTTCTGATTGTCTACCTGTTCTTTCTTCCTCCTGGACGCCTTACTCATTCTCCATGTCAAGCAGCTTGAAGTATTTGGTGATCCCCTTGGAGTTGAAATACTGTTGCATAATCTCCTATATGTTGGTAGTCTTGTTTAATGTTGTGCGCGCTTTGTGTTGTAATAAACTACCAACATCTTCAAAGTTACATTTTCTGGTCAATTTTCTCTCCAAATTGTGTCTTGATTTGATCTGATATCAAGTTGTGGTCGTATGAGATGATCTTGATCATTAGTTCAGTGTTTATGTCGGCTGTCCTCATACTGGTCTGTACTAGCAATACATAATGAAAAGGACGCCTACCATTCCTTCTTTCTTCCACTTTCCTTATGTCTAACAGGGTGGATGATGAATCGAGAGATCGCCTGCTCAGAGCCTAATAGTAAAAGTGGGAGAAGAAATGTATATTTACACCACGGGGCGGATGGCACGTGACGCTCACGTGAGCCATTGAAATATGTGCTGTCTACATTGTCATACCCAACGTGAGTTACACGTGCCAGCCAGTGTGGCCTTCACCCAATCTGATTACCTTGCTAAAGCGTGATAACTCACCTGATGAGCGGGTGAGTCAACTCATATCATAAATGAACGGGTGAGCTGACTCGCCTTGTTAGGGTATGAGGCAAGCTTTGTGACGACCAGGTGTGAAAGCTCACACGCTTGTACTGTACGGAAGTTGTATTGAGCTGGTGAGCGTTGGCTCATCCAGCCTCATGATGGCTGAATAGCCACAACAGTTGAATCAGGCTGGGAGGTTCTCAATTTTTGCTCACGCAGTGCATAGTATACCAACTAATCTGATCTTTGCATGGACAAAAACTAGTTACGGTGATGATAGAAACACAAACAACATTGAAAACAGTAAGGTAACAGAAATAGAAATAGTCTGCGAGTGAAATTTTCGATTATTGATTGTAGTGCTTGATAGATTTGATCAATTGGTTCTATTGATTAAGCAGTAAACCAATGAATTGATCAGTGAGAGATAAAAAAAATTGGGACAAAGAAAGACCTACAATCTACGAGATCGATCCAGGTGTACAGGACAATAAGAACCATATGAACAAAAAGGAAGGAGAACATTGATATCTGGTAGAGAGGAATGATGATGAATATATGAACAAATTGACAGAAAAGTACCAAAAGGTCAGTCTTCAACTTCATTGATACATCAGAAAATCGTTCAAGCAAGGGGAAAAGAGAACTTACAAATGAAACAAACGATCAAAGGGTTTGAAATTAACACTTCAAACAGGAGCAAATCATGACATCAAGCTTCACAGTAACTTGAATGAGATAAATATGAAAGAAGTAAAGGCTGACAAATGAAACAATCGATCAAAGGACTTCAATATGAATGGAAGAGGACCAGAGTCAGCAAATATGAATCTGAATGAATGAAATTTGAAAGAGTGGTTGGAAAGAAAAGAAAGAGTTGGATCCAGCCAACTGATACCTATCAGAATCATGATGCAATAGAAGTCAAATGAATGAGTGGCTCCAAGACAAAGGTGATCGATGTGATGTGATCACTGACCCATGTGTGATGAAGAACTCGAGCGTAGAATGGGCTAGACTGGGGCAGCGGACAAAGTGTAGTGAGATTTGTGACATGTACCTGTGATGTCATACTTCATTGTCCATAAGCCCGGTTATGAAAATGTCACCAGGCATGACATTTAGTACATATTTACACAGCCTGGAAACGCGACCTTCAAATTTCAAAATCACTTTGGCCAACAGCTCTTCTTGATCACTCTTTGCTTATATTGAGCTAGCCCATCACGTAAGTCTTTTCTTCTTCTTTGTCATCCAATATTGCCAACTTGATACTAAGAGCCTTGTATTATGATGTTTACAACTAGTCATGTCTTTCGATTGTTTTCTAGGGTGTCAAAGCTATCATCACCAGTCTGCATCATTTAGCTTGCAAATTGCTCCAACTCATCTTCTATCACTTCGGTTTATCTATTGAGTACAATTTTTTTTAATTTGTCATTGATTCATTGCTTTGGTTATCAAGATCTCGTCACCCAATCAATCTCTAACTGATAAACGGGAGTTCTTCCTATTTTTATGTCTTATTATTCTTTTACTTGATACTGATTTCTTTTGATTTAATTTTGATAAATTCTTTCAATTGCATTTCTTATATCCAATTGGTCTTGTTCAAAATTATATGTTTTAATTGTAAGTATGTACCTTGATTCCTATCTCTCTCTTTTTGTTCTAATTACTTTCTTTACTAACAATTCTTCTCTTTATTTTTCTATATATTTTCCTTCCGCTTTACTAGGGCTACATGTTTTTTATTCATTTTATTTCTATTTACTTGATTTTCTTCTTTTTCAATCGTTTTTTTCAATCCTGTTTAGTTTATTACCTTGGCCATTTTCGACTATGAATGTGTAATACTTAATTTGGTATATACATGTGGATGGAAATGAATTGAAATGAAAAAAAAATGTTCTAAAAGATGTCTTCAAGATGCATGAGCTGCCCTGTTGCGAGTGAACCTGAGCCATAATGACTCACATGAGGGAGGATTGTTCACGTGCTGAGCACCTGATCCAAATTCAATTGCCCGCTGAGCACCTGGCTGGTTAGCTCACCTGCCAGCGAGGTGCTCAGAAGGCAAATCAGCTTATACTACCGGCACGCAAGCTGAATCACGTGCTGAGCACCTTGCTGGCAGGTCGCGCGCGTACCAACCAGCTCACCGACTGATAGGCTGGTAAGCCACGTCATGCCGACATGGTCTTCCTCTCGATGTGTAGAGCAGGTGACAAGCATCGGGTGAGGGCCACGTAGCCGCACTCACACTGCCTTCACCTGTTCTACACAACCACTCGGCGTGGTCATACCCAACTTACATTTCACGTGGTCCCAGTTCAAAGTTGCCCCGTGGTGTAGACATTCTGACCAGAAAGACAGGGTTGAAATTGTACTCTTCGCATGGCGGTGAGAAGTTGTCAATTTCATTCTTCTTCAAGGGCCTTTGTCTCTGGAACGAACTCAGCTCAAAAATGACGGTCAAAGTGAGAGAAGAAGTAAGAATTTGAGATCCTCTGAACATAGAGACTGGGTATTAATCTCAATTTTGTGATCCACAAAGGGATCTATTGAGGTAGACTTACAATCTCTTCAAGTACTTTTGTGATCGTTTTGCCTTTATAAAAACACGCGTCATGGTCTGATATGATTCTACTCAAAAGAAATGGATTCTTGGAAAAGCTTGAAGAGTCGTAAGTTCTTTCGAACCTTTGAATAAAACCTCTACACTTTATAAAGCTCTTCACCAGTTGCTCAACCTTTGACCCGTTCTCAAATTAAAATTGTATTAGGTACTCTTTCTCATTGAGACCGTGACGTTTGGTGAGCATTTATGGTATTCTTTTATGTTGTCATCAAAAGTTTTGATTGCTAATAAGATCGAATTAGAATCGTTATAATTTATCAATAGCAAATGGAGTTCCTAGAAATCATGATACTCGAATCTCAATCACGTATTCGTGTAAGCTTCGTTATGACCCTTCTGATCTTCTCTCCCAGAAGCTATGTGTTTTTAAAATCAATTTAATCATTTCTTTCGTCAATCAATACTTCAAACTGATATAAACAGTTTAAAGTAATAGGTTATGAAGGTAATTTGGTTGAGATCAAAATGAAACGTACCACTAGATTTGATAGAGTCATGGACGTTTATGCTGAACATACTGGTTTGAAGAATGGTACATTTTGTTTTAGGTGGGATAATCAAAGGTTAGAAATCAAAACAAACAAAACTTTTAAAAAAAAATCTTTTTGATTCAGTTTGGTTTTCTTTGTATAAATTTTTGATTTGATTTTGATTTTTTGGAGTTTATTCTCAGACTCTGTGGAGAAGTGAGTCTTCTTGATTATCACATACATATTGTTATAACAGGTCTGATCATGAGCTTTTAATTTTCATCCTTTGATCACAACCAGAGCTCCCCCGAGGATGTGAGTGACACCTTTCAACTTACCCTACTCTGACCATTCAAGTCAAGTTTACTGATGATATTGTGTTCCAATAGCTTAGAATGACCGATGGAGACCATGTTGAGGTTGTGATAACTTGGGTTTGTCCTCATCATACCTTCAAATTCTACCCTCGTCTTGGTTTCATTCGGCTCTTGCTCTCTTTTTTTCATAGGATACTTGCGCCGTTTGCGCAGCACGTAATCCACAAACTATCAGTTAGTTCATAGCTGTCTTTTCAGTCTTCTCAAGATCCGGCTCTCGTACATTATGATTCATGGAGATTCATCTATGATCTTAATCATGAAATAATTTGGTATGGTGGGTAAGATATCTTGACAATCTAAAAAGATTGGTACTAGATCATCTAAACTTAACTTCTGACATCAATAAATCACATCATATTCGGGCTTATCCTAATTTATTTAATATTTTAAAATCTTGAATGGGATCATTAAGGTTTTACATTTTCATCAGATTTTTCTCTTTGATTTTTAATATTTCATATCTACTTTTCTTTTCTTGTATTTTTGGGTTTTTTGATTTGGTTGTAAAAGAACATTTGTGTCAGTTTGATCTTTCTTTTTTTTAAGTTTTAAGTTATCTATTAAATGATGACAAAAAGAAGAGGTATTTTAAAAGTGTCAGATATGTGTCTTTGGATCTAAGCCATCCAACACCTGTAGATCATTATTCTTCAATACAATTTTTTGGTGACACATCAACAAAAAGTACACCTAAAAACATGAACAACAAAATATTCAAACAAAAAACATGTTGTACAACCGGTTCACGGCTGTGGGCTTCCTAAGCGTTTCCAGGGCAGGCTCCAGATCTGATTATTTCTGTATACTCATCTGTTTTTTCTAGTCTATTAGCTGGTTGTTGGGAGTGAGTTTCCCTGAGGTGCGTAGCCCTTAAAATGGATGTTAAAGGGAAGCAAAATTGGTGAAAAGTATTATCACGCCAATTTTCTGGCCTTGAATCCCTCTCTTAGCGCTTTCTGAGGCAAGAGTGGGACTCGGACAGGTTAAATTTTGGTGGATGAAGAAATTTCGACACAACTGTTTTTCAACAGAAGGAAAAAAACAAACATGTGGAAGAATCTGGTCCGCTTTGAAAGGGCCGTCCGTCAGCTCCCACATCTTTCCAGAGAGCCTACGATCTCGTTGTCCGATACTGTGGAAGTCGCCTCTTGACCGTATCTTATTTCCTTACTTGAATACATACTGCGCATCTTGAATTCTTGGAAGTGTGAAATACGGAAGCCGCGACGTGAAGTGACCGCCACGTTGTTTTCAAATTTCAAATTTCGGATTTCGGATTTCGAATTTTCGAATTTTGTTCTAATTTTTGATTTCCGATCTCCGCCTCCGGATTTTCGACATCACACCACACTCAGCCTGAGCCCCGAAGCTGATTCCGATCGGGGTCCCCGACGGGGCCCCCGATCGGTAAGGGGTTCGGGCAAAGGTTTTGGAACCCCCGATGGTCGGGGATCCCCGCGAGTCGGGAGTCGGGCTGGCGACTTGGAAAAACCAGTTTCCCGACGGGTCCCCGACGGGGCAAATACAGGTGTGTAACCACCTGTAACCACCTTTTCGAGAACAAAAAAGACACCAGGTGGGCAGCAGGAGGCATCAAAGAGACCTCAGCCACACCTCAAGGCGCCTCGGCCCCTGCACCAAATGCCCAAATACCACGATTACGCCAAAGCAGACTGGCAGTACAGTCCTTTTTTGCGGATCTATACGCAAATAGGCCGGGACCGTGTTTGATCCATGGGTGAGGGGCAGTTTTTGCCGGAGCGTCGGGGCCCCGGCGGGGAACTCGGTTGGGGTCCGGGCAGCCATTTTTTTCGCAAAAAAACCCGATCGGGGACCCGAGAACGGGATCGGGGAGGCCTCTTAACCGTCGGGGCGGGGTCCGGGCGAGCTAGTCCCCGACAATTCCCCGTCGGGGCTCAGGCTGACAACACACCACCGGCTACCATCATCATCGCTGACACCAGCTACCACCACCATCACCACCGAGGGTTAATCACACGCTTGTCTTTTCACCACCAGCAAGCTACCATCATCACCACCCCCCACCGAGTGTCTTATCAATTCTACACTCGTCTTCTTCACCAGCTAGCCACCCCCATCACCACCCACCTCCCGTGGTTTTTATCCAATTCCACGCTGAATTATTTTTTAAAAAATCACTCACTCAACTCAGTATCACTTTTACTCACTCAACCTTGTAATCAACTTGCTAAAAACATGGTACAAATCAATGAAATAGATGATGAAGTCCTTGACGAAATCCTTCTTGGCTACTGTGAGGAAGGTATCACTCAGACTACTATGGTCACTCGCCTTCATGATGATCACGATATTCAGACAACTTTGCAAACTCTGCAGCGTATTCTCCAGCGCTTTGATCTTACCACCGCTCGTGCATCAATGACTCAAGAGCAGAAGGAACTAGCTTATCCTCTCATTCAACAATACTACACCCTTGGCATGACACGTTTGGAAGCTATGTGTGCAATCAAAGATACTTACAATATTCCAATCAATATGTATAACATTCAAACAATGTCAAAAGATTTGGGTATCAATTGGCGTCGTGATCATGTACAGCAAGGGCGTGTGACAGTGGATCAGGTGGTAGATCTATTACTGGAAGCAATTGAGGGTGAAGATCGGAACGCAGGCTATCGGACTATGCAGCAAAACCTTGCTACAAATCACCACATTAGGATCAATCGTGATACAGTTTACCAGCTGATGCGGGTGATTGATCCTGATGGGATGGAACTTCGTCGTCGAGGAGTTCTGAAGCAAAGGATATTCCATGTGCCAGGGCCAAATCACTTATGGGCTAGCGATGGCCATGATAAACTCAAGCCTTATGGAATATGTATCTACGGTTTTATTGATACATCAAACAACTAAAGGAAAGATGCATGGTTACTGCATAGTTACCACCAGAAGGAATGTGTCTGCTCAAAACGGCCTGAAACCTATCGATGTGTCTGCCCGAAACACCCTGTAACCTGTTACCACAACGGAGCTCATTGCTTGATTACAATACAGTGCCTCTTTTAACATTGTGGCTCTGCGTCAGTCTGCATTCCAGAAGTGAGTGGGGTGATTGCCCCAGGGATTTGTTTGTTACTATGTAGACAAACTGCGACTGATCGCCAGTTTTTCGCATACACGCACATGCTAAGTGGCTCGCTCTCCAACGATGTCTTCTACAATCCAAACTCCACAGGGTCCTATGATGGCGGGTGTTAACTGCTGAATATCAGGCAATGTTTGGTATACCGTTGCTTTCTACACAGCGGATTGACCCGTGTTAGAAGAAACAAAACGTTGGAATGGACAGTCTGAAAAAATGCTTCTCTTTGGAGTATGTGAAGTGTCCCAGGAGCTCATATCACTGTTTACACAGCCTTCTTTTTGAGTCTGAACCTCTTCAACATTTGGACGGCTATAGTCCTAAAAGTTTTATTAATCCATCTTTCAGTCATGAACCTGATAGTCTGGTGTCTAATCCTGTTAACTCATGACCCAAACTTCAAAGCATCCTTCTCAACCCCAATCGTATCTACAACTCAAACACTATCTCAACACAATGGCCTGCCTTACCTAATGATCATATTATTTTGTTTGTATACGATGTCTCCTGAACAACACTGTTTTTTTATTTTTGCCAAGTTGGATACTATAAATCATAGGCAATAATGTATGGTGAATGATGATCAACTTTATCAATACCTTTATAGTCCAGCTAGATCAACACGTCCTCACACTTTATCAGACTTTTTAAAAGAACAAATGACTAAATTAAATAAATCAAGAGTCATAGAATCAATTCAACCTAATCAATCAAAAGGAAATTTTATGAAACTTGGTTGAGAATCAAGATCATATTCTGATACTAATACCTTTACTTCAAATCAAGTTTCTCAAGTTTCTCGAAGTAATCAAATCTGTTCATTAGATTTACCTTTTATGCAAATTCATGAAAAACAATTATCTGATTCAATGAAACATCTTACTTTATCTGGAAGGATATATGATATGCCAAATGGAAATTTCAATCTAAAAGATCTTACTCAAGTTGGTGTTGATGTGAAGATATTAGACAGAGAGATGGATTCAATATGACCTTTATATCATTCTTTTCATCTTTTTTTTCTTCAAAGCAAATATAACGCATACAGATCTCAAAGATCACAATCCAAAATGGGAAAGTGGATTCCTACGTACATGTTCCACCTACATATCAACACCCTTGCATATTGGGTGATTTTAAGATGAAAAGTTGATTTGATAGTGACACACAAGATTCTATCATGTTTGTATATCAATCTTGAAGCTCATGGGGCTGTCCTTGCTTAACTTTCAAGATCAGTGAAGTTCTTATGATACATCCTACAGCCAAAGGGGTAGTTCTGAAACTCTCAGCCCACCATGCAAAGCTGGTAAAAGAAATAGAGTGATAATTTTTCTTTTGAAGTGGAAATTTGACTGCTGTTTTTGCTTCAATCACTCAATTCTCACTCAATCTCATCAACAAAGCTATGCTGGTGAATCAGATGGACCAGTACTTCATGATTATGGCATTCAATTTCAATATCACATTTTGAGAGGGTCCCATAGTGAGCCAAAGAAGCAAGGACCTTCCTTCTCACCTTGCTAGAATCCTCACATGTGGGATGGATGAAATGTGTAATCTTTTTTGATTATGACATTATGGCCAAAATTGTGATGATAGCAAATTCAACTTTGGCAGATCCTAAGAGGATGGGGGTTTCCAGTCATAGAAAGATCTTGAGTTGTGTTGAGCGGAGATCTTTCAGTGATGTGTTGTTGTTTCTTGAACATAAGTATTGGGATTGAATGGTAAGTGCTTATGCAATTTTTGATTGAATAATTATAAGTGTTTTACTACAAGGATGAACAATGGATAGGATTTGATGGCATGTATGTGTGCCATGCAAGGTTGATGGTCAAATTCAACAAAGCAATGCTGAAAGTTGAGCATGTAGTTGAATTTGTTTGTATAGTCAGAAGTTTCAATGATCCAAAGAAAAAATATGTGTATTCTGTGTCTGTTCATGTTGCAATGGCGCTACACAAGACAACTGTAATGTATTCTGCGCAGTCCACAACACAAGATCCCCGAGCCTGATGGGGGCGGCCCGCCGCCCCCCGATGTTCTAGTGGTCAAGGAAGGTTTTGAGTCTTCGAGTTGGACGAACAAACAACAACCCACGCGTAGTTGGTCTATATTTTCTAGAGCTTGTTTCTGCTGTTGGAGGATTCCCAGTCAAAACTTCAACTGATCATGGAACCGAGACTGGTGATATGGCTACATTCCAAGCTTTGTTTACACATATCTATGCTGGTGAGACTGTTGAAGACGCATTGAAGCATCACCACTACACCACTTCTACTCACAATCAAAAAATTGAGTCGCTTTGGGCCCAGCTAATGCGAGCAAAGAATACAACTCTACGTGATGATATCAAACTGGCCATTGATAATGGGATGTATAATCCAAAGGATCCACTTCAGAAGTAAGTATTTTACACCGACTTCAGCCTTTTTTCATTGACGTTGCCTTGCTAACATGAACATGATTTAAAATTATGTGTGCAGGGCTTTGTTTTTACACCTCTGGATACCGTTAGTTCAACGTGTGATGAATTCATTCATGGAAAGGAAGAACACTTACCGAACTCGCAGAAATCCAAATTCACACCTCCCAACTGGAGTGGCACCCAACACGTGTTTCTACTCCCCTGAGAATTATGATGGTACCCAAGGACTTCATCCTGTACCCCGCGAGGCCATACAGCAAATAATCAATGATCAATACCCGGACCATGGGGCTCTTTTGCAAGTCTCACCTCCACACCTGTCCCTAGAAATTTCCACTTTGATTCAACGGTTAGGTATTCAAGAAAACCAAATTATACTCAACAATGTATGGATAGTTTTTCATCAGGTTTTACCCTTGTTGAGACTGATTGAACCACATCTAGATTTAGAGGGGTTTTATGAAGATGAAGATTCAGAAGAATCAGGTTAATTGTTTCTTCTTCACCAAATGTAAATCAAGGAGCAGTTAAATTCATTCTCATTTAGATTATTGTGGAAACAAAAGTACACATGTTTATTTCCCAATTTACTCTTCAACAAATAGTTGAAACAATTTGTCTAGATGTGAATCTGGTTTTCACCACATGTGGGATGTTTCCATATTCTTCAATCAACCACCTCTCCACTCCACTCAAAGCGTTGACTATTTGAGATTTCAATTTGAGATTTCAGAACAATTGAACATACTAAAAAAGGCTGATGATTGTAAAATCATATATTGTGTAGACCAAACAATAACCAGGTAAGTGACATTTTCAGATTATCCTCTTCACAATTTCAAGATTTTAGAGCAGGATTGATTCAAAGGGAAGAAACAGGGGGATTAGTAGGGAATTGGTGTTGAGGTCAAAGCGAGCGAGCTACATAATTGATTATCTTGATATGTACTGGGAGATGAATGGAGTAATGTGCAGTAAATTATATTGTGTAGCTCAATTGCTCTTCGGGTAATGTTCTTTGACGATCTCGACTCAAATCAATCGTTTGAAAACCATGAACAGATTCTAATACAAAAACTCGACTATTGATGGTTTGAGGTGATTTGAAGCATCTCGTCTCATGTGTACGCTTCTGTAGTTTCCAACATCCAGTTTTGAATCGATCCAGTTTTAAATCGATCTGTCGAAAATTGACGGGGAACAGTTTGATATGTATACATAGACTACCGGGTAATGATTGATCATGAGATGTGGTTTGATTGAGAGTTGAATCGAAATCGATCGATCGATTCTTAGACCGATCGGTTTCGATTAAAAGTGACGAGTGATGGGGTTCATTCCGTGTATTTCAGATCTAGTTCTTGAGCTGAGATGTCCAAGTCTCGACACATTTGAGGCCCAGGTTTCTGCACCAAGGGTTTTCCTCGTGCTGATCAATGAGCAACTCCAGTCCTTCATAGTTGAGGTTTCCGCTTGAAAAGGTTTTACTACAATGAAAGAAGAATCATTAAAAAGATAATCTAAAGATTTGATGAGGTGCTGGACTCACTCGAGATCGATGACAGCTGGGTCTGTCAGGTTGGAGCCGACTCCCTGTAAGTCGCATATGAAAGAGCGACCAGCGTTCTTATCCAAGTCGTAGTGGGTTAATGCATGGAGCATTTCATGAAGCTGATCTCCTGGTAGTTCGATGGTGAAATTCGCATTGCCGACGTATTTCACATAATCACCTACAAGCTCCTCCTCAAAAAACCAGAGATTTGAACTGTCGTTCTTCGGCATGAGGTGTGTTTCTTCAGTACCGACAATTTGAACAACCCAGCCCTTCACAATCTGAAATAGTTGGAAGATAAACGTACAGAGTACAGGTGTATCAGCTAAAACCTCGACAAGCTCAAAGCCGAAGGAAAACATACTCTCAAACCCTCGACCAGGTCTTTTTGAAGTTGAGTAAACCTTTTGTTACTCAAGACATCCCTTTTGAACTTGTTGATAACACCCTCTACGTGGACATATGTCTGAGCTTGACACTGATAGTACGCCAAAGGACAGTCAAGACTTGGGCTCTGTTTGGCCACCACACGATGTACCTGATTGTCAAGCATCAATTCAGCTTTGAAGCACTGCATATTGCGACCCGAACCGATTAATGAATCACGATCAACACGGAAGGAGATTGGGGTCGGTTTGAAAACGGCTTCTTCGTTTTTAGTGATGAGCGAAAGTAGCCACCCTTCGTTCCAATTCAATCGGGCGAGGGGGGTATGGAAGGATCGGCCTTGCAGAGGGAGCGAGTTGATGTGTATTACCAAAGCTTTCGAGGGACATAGCTAGATATCAAACACAAGAGAAGTTAGTTGATATTAGCACCATTACACACATTGGTCCGACAGAGTCAAAAGATAAAATACTGACATTCATCATGCTCCAACTGCCCTAACAAGACATCATGTATTGGTAGTGTTTGATCAGTTTGTACAGATACCGAGAAACTGTCCTTGTGGGTGGTGGACTTTGTTTAATCAAACATGTCATATCAAAAGAGTCAATTAACCTATCGGTCGTAAGAAGTGACTTGTGAAGAAACAAACTTACAAGTTTCTGAGTGTCTTGGTAATCATCATGACCGTGTGAACTTTCTGCCATTTGTTTTGATTCATTGCCAGGGAATGAATCAGGTGCATTGACGCATAACTTAAGGATTGGTTGGGTACCTTTGGAGGGTTGAGAACCGGCCGGATGATTTAGGATACCATCAGTATCAGAATGGATTTCGCCTATTTCATCGGATTCAGATGATAAATAGGTTTGCTTGCGCTTTTGAGTGCGAGAAGAAGATTGCTCAAAATCATCTTCCAGTTCGTCTAGTTCGTCTGTTGAATCATCTTCATCCACTTTTACAATACACTTTTGCTTGCGTTTTCGAGACGTAGGCTTCAGGTTCTCAGGCTCGGGAGAAGCTTCCTTAAGAGTGGCGAGGTATTTCTGCATGTTGAAGATTAAGCCAAACTTCTTATTATCAAGCTTTTTGCTCTTTCGAATTGTTGATTCCATTGACTCTTTTGAAACCGAGATCCCATTTTCTGCGATGATACAGTACGTAGTTGAAAAGTCGGGGGGAAGAGGATGGATCTTCTTAGCTCTCTGAAGCTGCTCAGATGGCCATGCTGAATCCTCGGCTTCTTTCAGATAGTAGGCATATACTTCCCAACCTAGACTCCAGAACCAATCCGAATCGTTCAACTTGACTTTGAATTTACGGGGTGTCAGTGGATGTACAATAGTTGACTTGCCGATTCCACTGAGGTACAAAAAACTCATTGGAATTTCAATCTCTTGGCTATCTTCCTCTGTACATTCCTCTATTTGCTTCGTTTTCCTCCCCTTTGGCTTTCCAACAGTTCGTCTCCCGGACTGAGAAGCCCGAATGGATCCTTGCAGTTGTGAATTTAAAATTTGAGAACCATAGGGGACATCGAGTCGAGAGCGATTGATAAAAGAGGTTGACGGGTGACTTGGCTGACTCAAAACACCCTGAAATAGCTCCTGTGGAAGACTAGACGCGATTGAAGGTGTGTTGATGTTTGGACCCAAAGGAGCAGTTGCCAAGGCCGATGAAGGTGGATTGAGAGGTGGAAGAAGTGCTGAGAGACCGCTGTTGTTGTTGCTCTTCTTGCATGATGGGCATTCGGACTCGTCAAGAAAGACATAGCACTTCCCACAACTGGTGCACTGGGGTGTTTCACATCGTCCGGATTTGGGATTGTTTTGCCTCCACTGGCATCGACCACACAAGGGTGTGGTCATTCTTGAGAAAAGGTTTCCACAGCCTCTGCACTCTGAATGATTATCCATCACGGACTGATAGTTAGTGGTAATTAGTGGTAAGATTTTTGAAGTTATTACACTGATGAATTGGTTGAGATCGGAGGACAGAAACATCCCTTTTTCAGGACTTCACAGACTCCAAAGACTGCTCAATAACACCCAGGGCAAGGGGTCAACTTTTAAATCGCATGTACAACAGCATCTTGAGCTATGTTTAGTATTATGCAGGGGCTTGCACTCATGAAATCAAAAATGTTGAAATTTCGAAATCCGAAATCCGAAATCTGAAATTTGAAATTTGAAAACAGCTGGCGGTCACTGGGTAGATCCGGATTTCGACTTTTCTGTGATAACTACAGTCAAACCCGCGCTAATGCATAATTTGGGGAGACGATTTTTGGTATGCATTATCGCGGGTTATACAAATGGGCCCAAACCTCCATAATGCATAATTCTATGTATTTAGGCCTAAATGCATAAAGATATGCATTGTGGCGGGTTTTCATTCAAAAAGTATAACTCTATGTGATAGTATGTTTTCATTTTGCACGGGTACAAAACACAAGACTTCTTTTGTCTGAGTAAAGGAAAGACAACACTGTATCTTATAATTGTATATAGAAGGGAAATTGATTGTAGTATAAGGGACAGAGTTCAGTTAAGACTCAAATGTCATCTCCGAGTCGGGATTAGGGAGTTTTTTGAAAAAATCTATGATCGATGGCTGTTTATTGAAAGAAAAAAACTCGTCGGACTTCAGCTGGCGACTGTATTGTTGCAAGAGCTGATCAAGTTTGAGACCGAGAGGAGTCGCAGTTCCTTCGATGTGAGCGACAAGACCGTTGAGGTATTTTATTGCCTCGGCAGTGGTAGGAATCGGTTCGCTTTCGATCGTGTTATCTTCAGAGTCGTCTTGGGAGACATGAGCCTGTCCGTGAATCTCCTCAGCAGTTGGTAAGTTTGAAAATGATGGTGTTTCATCTTCGGGGTTCAAAAGCTCGGATATCGACATTCGATTCCTGGATGAGAGCAAGCCCGAATCTTGAAGGCGTTGCAAATCGTCTTCAAGATCTAAGTCCTCTGTAATGGGTAGGTTGGCTGGATTGAAGGCAGGAAGCCTACAAGTAAGATAAAGAGGGAAAAGTATAAGAAAACTGTAAACTTCAAAAACAGGAAAAGCAAGCTAGAGAGAATAGAGAGGGACTTGCATGTTGCTATCCTTGAATGCAATGATTCCCGAGTGGCCCCAGCAGTGCTGAATGGTCTTTCCGGTGACGGAATGCCAAGCTAACTTGGCCAAACGACAAGCAGCAAGAACATCAATTTCATACACTTTATTTACAGTCTCATTGTTGTCAAGGCGTCGGAGAGTACGTGTGAGGAATCGTTTGCGATAATGGCATTTGAATGCGTGGATAATGCCAGCATCGAGTGGCTGAACGTGAGCTGTGAGATTTGGTCGAAAGAACTCGAGCTTAATGTTGGTGAGGAGATTTGGCGGCACAGT
The DNA here is from genome assembly GCF_000204055.1 of Melampsora larici-populina 98AG31. Classification (NCBI taxonomy): domain Eukaryota; kingdom Fungi; phylum Basidiomycota; class Pucciniomycetes; order Pucciniales; family Melampsoraceae; genus Melampsora; species Melampsora laricis-populina. Next base: position 234,575 of record NW_006768851.1, on the reverse strand, counting down.
ATGACCAGCAAAATTGTCAAGTAAGAGTAAGATCTTCCTCCCTTTGGCTCGTAAGTCTCGATCCCACTTTGAGATCCACAACTCAAAGATTGTTGAAGTCATCCAAGAGGTTGTGTTGTTGTAGTAATCTATTCCAAGCTCGGATGGTGTCTTTTTATTGAAGCAGCGTGGGGATTTCCATCGACTGATAAATGTCAGAAAACGATTGTCTGATCCATCGGCATTGGTAGTACAGACAACAGTTATACGTGCTTTGGATCCTTTGACACCTGGCGAACTCTGACTGGCTAAACCTCGATCAGGGGGCATCCTGAAACACACAAAGAAACAGTCAGAAACAAGAGGTGCAGGAGAAAGAAGCAGGAGAACGATGGAAATAAGACTTACGCGTAAAACAAACCTGTTTCATCCATGTTATAGACATCACACTGTTTGTACTCGGCAGTGATCTTACACATTCGAGCCCTCTCAGCTGCCACTACCTCAGGACTGGCTGATGCGGCTTCACCATGTTTTTTGATCTCACGAAGGTTGTGACGTGATTTGAATGCGTCAAGCCATCCACCACTCAAGTTCAGCCAGTCCTTGCTTGGGAGCTTTTCGAGTCGAGCAAAGTGGTTCCATTTCTCTTTGATTTGATCGCCGGTAATAAATTGACCACTCTTTTCACATTCACGTATGTAATTAACCAGAAGTGTTTCAATTTGTGGATATTTGAGCTCAGATTTGCGCTTAGTTTGGCTACTAACAGTACCAGCAGTGTCTCGAATTGATGCTTCTTCTTTGATCCATCGACTGATATTAGGTTGACTGATTCCCAAGTCCGGATATATTTTAGAGAAGTGTCGGACAGTCCCTGTTTGACTTTCACCATTTTTGTGGTACCAATTAAGGACCTCAACACGTTGGTTATAAGTCAGAGTTTGTTTGGTGACCCCAGATTTACGGCGAGTTCTGTTTGATTGGACTGGTTTTGATAAGCAGGAACGAGCCTTCTTTCCACGTCCGTGATCGAGAGAATCGAGATTGTTAGATGTCGTTCGTTTAGCTTCTTTCTTTCTATCCATCTTAATTTTTGAGTCATTGGAAAGAGTTGATTGATAACACGAGATGATAGATTGTATTGCTTTGAACTCATGACACCCAAGTGATAAGGGCTTGAATTCATCTAGACATAAAAGTATATCTACTATAAGGTGTTCATTAATCAAGTTTCCCCCATCATCAAACCAGTCTTGTTCTTCCTGAGAGAGAGTTTGTCCGTTCTTTTGATTTGATTTAAGTTCATCAAGACGTGTTTGAGTTTCTTCTTTGAGGTCTTTGAGCCCTTTCTCGAGTAGATGTAAATCATGCTCTTCAAATTGTAAATGTGATGGGAATTGAGAGGGCTTGAGGTCGGATGGTGCAAGAAATATTATGTTGCCAATGCGAGTGGCATGAATAGGATTCTCTGTGTTGAATTGAAGGGGTTCAACACCCAGAGAGGGCTCATTGCTGTCTGACATCGCTAAAATTGTATCAAAGAAGGCTTGCAGGAAGAAAATTTTCTTCCCAGCCCACTTTCCATGTATGCATTATGACCTTGGGGATCTAAAAAAACCTATGCATTATGGTTTTTGCCATAATTATGTAATTAACAAAAAAAATTGCCCGCACCAGCTGGGTGGAAGCCAAAACTTATGCATTTTGGCTGGTTATGCATGTGCGCGGGTATGCATGTGCGCGGGTTTGACTGTATCAGAGGTCGCCTGATAAAACGGCTCATTAGCATAGGCAGCCCCGGGGCCAATGCTTGTAAGTAGCAATACATCTCACCCACAAGCAGACCGGTCACTCTCGCCTGCGGACCTCGTGATCTGAGGTTGTCCCACTTTCATGGGTCTACACCAACAGCCTCACCCCTGGCCCACGCATCGCGACGCGATTATACATACCCCGTGCCCCCCTGCAGCTAGGATGCATTCGGCTATTACATCACCCAATCAATCCTCCTTTACATTCAACAACAAGACCAAATCCACCTCAACCATAACGAACATCCCTTCACCCCACCCACACCACCTTATTGATACCATACCATCACCAATACTACATACGAGATCAGCAACATTAGCTCCGAGTCAGTACCTCACTCACCTCCGGATCCGACAGAGTATGCTGACATCAGAATGAGATGATTGAATCCTTCCAGCCGATTGTGTAGTCAACTACCTGTCTTTCACAATGTTGCTCACCGACTTGGTGACACGGCTGCACGACCAATCCCCAACTTTGGCAACTAAGCTGACACTTTCACAACTTGTCCAATTCGTCAACCTCGCAAGCGACGTGTACAAGCGAGCAGACCGCGCGTTAAATTTTACTTTGGATGATACTCGCATACTTCCATTCCTCAAGCTCGCCCTCGACCTCGACATGGACTTGGCCGATTACGAAGCACTTTGGAACCTGTCATTCCCTTCCCTACCATTCTCTTGGATTGATACTGGCGCCCGTATTCGCTCGCAAGGTCTTACCCACCACCTGACCACCAAGGTGCACGAGTTCTATCTTACACCACCCATCTCTTCCTGCCTTGTGTGCGACAGCCCTTCCAAGCGCAACCTCCACTTACGCCCCCGACGAGAAGGCTACGTGTATGATCTGGATGGCATCCACTCAGCGGAGTTTCACACCCGCGTTTGCTCAGGTACAGTGTTTGCCTTCACCTAAAAGCAAAGCCGTGTATATAAACACACTCATTTTCCCATTAACTCCTGCATGTAGATTGTAGCACCACCTACCGCCCCTCGTATTACATAACCAACAAAACCAGATATTACTACACCGAAGCCCAGGGGAGACACCGTGATGTGTTCCAGGTGCACTGCCACTTTGCCATGTCTCACCAACTCGCCAAGAACTTTCGACACTGTCAGATGCTTGCCCAGTCAGTATCTCCCATTATGTCTTTTTGGAAGAACTTCTTATCGATTGCTTTTACTTTTCATAGTATCTCCACTTTCAATCTTGTGAATCTATTCAACCTCACCTATGTATCAAACCAGGACATACCCACCCACTCGGCACTCCCGACAATTACACCCCGAATGTCCCAAGAAGTTACCCGCGACGCAACTGATATGTGGAGCCTACTCCGACGGTACTCTCGCCGGGGTGACGTCCTTCAAGTAAGTGCCCGTGGTGAACAGGAGGACCGGTTACTATCAGCGATTATTCAAGAACTCCACTACATTGCCGACCACGGGTCAGTATTCCGCGACCACTTTTGCTCTTTGTGTGTCAAAGCATACCCAATTGAAATAGACGGCAAGCAAGCGACCAAAGGTTTCGCTCATCTCACTTAATCTAAAAAGAACGCTTTGAAATCATTCAACTGACTTCGTGCATCACATTAGTCATTCGAGCGGTCGTCACCAATGGCCTTACAATCGGGCACTGGCAATGCACGGCCTCTTTGGTGCAGCTTGAAGAGCTTGCCTATCGATCTGGCAATCCCCCCCCAAATGGCCCATGCCTAAATCCTTTGCCCAAGGTTACCTCTCGGTTCTGTGCCGCACATGAGGTCTCTTTGAAAGGATGGTGTTGGGCACAACCGTGCACCAACCTCGCGGAAGCAGATTCCCAAACATGTTCCAATGAAGATCACCGTAACGCCTTTGCCGATTTTCAAGCGCAAAAGAAGAAGAACTTTGCCCTCAAGGCAATGCTCAACCGTCCCGGCTCCAATCTCCCTTCGGATCCGACTGTGCACTTAAACCCTTTCACTGCGGAAATCATCGACTTAGACGAAATTCACAACACCGACGAAGCTGATTGCCTTCACGAAGCCGCCCGGGACGGTGGCGCCGCCAAGCCAAAAAAAACCCCGTCCTGTAGCCGCTGCCGTACTCACAACGATCAGCTGATCGTGGGTACGTGTGGAATCATCCTCAGTCGGCGAACATTTTACAACGCCGAAGCCCCAAGTGCTCTTAGGGTCAGTTAGCAAGAACCTTTTTCCCTAAGCATCCTCTCTATTTACTGATGTGTGTTTACCCCCCGCGAACAAAATGACAGGACTACCTATTGGAGGCTTTTCCAGAAGGCCTACCGGAAGTGGTCTTCTACGACAATGCGTGCACCCTACTGCGGGTTATTCACAACGGGGAGAAGGATCCGACTCCGTTTGAAAACACCATTATTCCGGTCGACCCGTTCCATCATGCCTCGCACAAAGTCAGCGATCATTTTTGTCAAAGATACACAAACCCCAAAAATTTTCCCGACCTGCAAAAAGACGGCTCCTGGATATTTAACTCTTCAGCTGGAGAGTTAAGTAATATTTGGTACAGTGGTTTTGCTTCCATGTGCCGCAACATGCAAGGAACCAGGTATGAGTTTTTCCTTGAAGAGATGGTTGAATTACGCAACGATTGGTTCAGTGCTGCTCTAGGTACTTGTGAATCAGTGGAATACATTGGGGTACAAAAGTTGTAGTTTTTCAAAGAAATGCAATGCCTTATGGCTCAATCACGCGTAAATGGGAGGAAGTATAATCTCACTCCAACCTGCTTTCATCACTCATGGTGACCACGTTAACATGATATAATCATGATAGTGACACCCACTTCATCTAGCACCTGATTGTTCCACAGCTCTTTGGATCCCAATGGGCTTCATGGGTTCCTCTTTCAAAATGAAATCGTATTATCTGAATTTCATTTGAATTCAAATACACAAAAAAAAGTGAAGATTTGAATAGGATCAAGAGTGAGGATTATGATTGGTAGGTTTATTTATAGAGAGGGATTTGTGCTTGCTAATCTGCTGGGACAGTTACCGAGTTGGAAATCTATTAACGTAGACCAGTATGGACAAGATTTTCCTATTTCAACTTATCAGACCTTTTTTCTTATTGTTTCAAAACTCATTGATCACTTCTCTAATGATACCTCTTCTCCTCAACCTCAATCGAGTTTCCTTTCGATCTTATCAATTAATCACCCACATCAATACCCACATCGATTTGGGTGATCATCTGACTTCCAAGCTCACCAGTCCCATTATCCTCCAAAATCAATCGGTCAATTCTGATTCTGATCAATTCTCTCACGGTATGAATTCATTTGAACGTTACTTACTGAATGGATAATGTTCGGCTTTCATTGAGCTTTCAGTGCCGATACCCGTTAGAAACTTTGATCGGTAGGCAAATGCATAGAGACTTCTATGCACATGGCATAGATGAAGCAACCAGTTTCGATAATGTATAAATCATTATCGAAAATGGCTGCCTTGCCTGTTGCACCAACTTGAACTAACCGCGGGGTGCAACAGGCAATGCCTCGGTAAAAAGTACCTGACGTTGTTCGCCGATGGTCATACCCATGCGTTTGATTTTGCCAAGCTGTTGCCACGCTCCCGACCAGGTTTCGCTGAATAAATGGTTGGTCTGTCCCATTCATGTTGAGTATAAATGGGACGATGCTGATAGACCTACCAGAGATTTGACTTCACAATCTCGCACTTACTATCTCGCCGCCCTTTACTGTCGCCTTCAATCATCATGCACACCTTGACCCAAGACGACGACTATGCCGACTTCCCACACCTGATGGAACAGCTTTCCCCGCGCAATACCAGGCGGTTCCGACGTTGAGTCACGTATAACTGTGGCTGTCATGCAATTATAGACTTATACTCACATGTTTGGGGCGCACTTAGGTGGCATTCTCAGCGCTGGACCAACAACCATTTTACCGGTTCCGATTGTAGACAACTGTACGTAATACGCCCTGCCATTGAAACTAAAGGTATGCGCACTAATGTGTTAGATATCCATTAGGCAATTTTGTGGCCCCCCCAATAGACGCTGCAACTGCACGCGAGGTTTTGGGAGAATTGGTGTTGCCAACACCTGCAATTGACCTTCACACCTCATGGATTTTCACTCTCCAAACCGCGACTGTTGGCCAAACTGCTGAGTTTTCGTTTAGGTCGACCCAAACGTACATTGACATCAATCTGGCCAAGCCTATCAGGTATTGGGATTGGGCTTCCACCTTCCCCGCTGAAATGCATCGTCCTTGGGGAATAAATGACTTGGGTTCTTTGGAAGTCGAAGTCCAAGCGTTTGGTTCGGACTCGGAGAGATCACATTTCATGTTGTGTCAAGAAAAGTATCACACAACTATGCTATTAAGTCTGTTCCAAGGGAAGCTCAAAGAAATCCCTTTGCTTTTAACTGTGGCCGAAGCACAGCTGGCCACCGATGTTCGAGTGAGTGAATTGTCCCCCTGCGCGAGTACGTTACTTCTTTGATTTCACAGTTTGCCGAAAACCATGTCCTTGCACACCGGAACAACTTCGGAATGCATGACATGTATACTTTGCAGGAGAGGTTGCGAGGTAAGGTCCATAAGACGTCGGACACTAGTTATTCCCCCCCCGAAGGCAATGTCGCCATGCTAGAATTCCTCAATGCCTTCACGCACTACACGTACTGGCGTACAAATAAGGCAGCGGTGATCAACGGATTTCATTACGTTGGATGGACACTGTTTCATTCTCTCATTGTCGATAAGACGTGAGCCAGAATCTTCCTTCACTGTTTGTAACATGTTATGTGTTTGCTCATCTTACATCACTCCTACCATACTACTATAGGTACAATTGGCATGCTGGTTACTTCTCTGGCAGAATTTCCGATTTTGAAAGTGATCACCGTTGCAACAGCCTGTGTAGGCGCGTTGGAATGAAACAACCGGCAAGATCCTAGTTGTAGTTCAGCAGTTATTTTTGTTTGCTTTTTCTTTGATGACTTTGTCTTTGATTTGTGTGCCTGTTTGTATGTGTTTCATTTGGAAGCGCTTTCTGCTTCTGGTTTCTCCTCACTCCTTTATTGTTCCTTTTCTCTTAAAAGTTGTGTGTTTTTGGCGCTTTTTGTGACTCTCTCTGCTTAGTGCACCACACTCGTTTGAAATCAATGAAAAAAAAATGGTATGACCAAAGTGTGCAGCGTCACAGCACAAAGACCTTGGTTCTGGTGGATAACTGTCTCTGACCTCAGAGGGAATAATTATACACAAGGTCAATTGCATGCATGATGCAAAAGAGATGCTTTTGGGTAGCCTCTCCACTGTGTTTGATTGCTGTCATTGTCGTAACCCATCGGTGCTTTTCATTGGTACAAACCATGCTTTGTGTATCACCAAAGCATGGTTTGGGGCATGTTCAGTGCTTTGGTGGCCGTATCAAAAGGCTACCACCTAAGTCTTCTGACACACTGAGATTGTTTTCAGCCAATCTCAGTGTTTGTCTTGTAAGCTCATGATTTGTGTTTGATTGAGTGAGTAATGGAACTAGGTTTTTGGTTTCTACATGGACTGCTTGCCATTGTGTTATGTCCAAGAAATATAGTTTCATAAGCTTTTACTCAAAAGTAAGTGGACACTCTCTTTTCCCGATTCTTGAACGGGAAAAGACTTATTAGCAAGGTTGGACAATTCAAATGGCACGTATTTAACAGATAGAAATACCAGAGCAATGCAGCTGACTCATTTGCCCTTCCAACGTCACAATCAAATAACTTGCTGCTCCCAAAAGTTGCTATCAATCTCACAAGCATTCTGGTTGTTTCCAAAGCAGTTTGTAATTACAAAGTGCCAATTGTGATTTGTTCAATCAACTACAATTTTTCTTTGTTTACCGACAGTATGTCTGCCGTCACAATGAAACATTGGTTATCTTTGTGACTTTAAATTGCTGTGAGTATGCCCATGGCAGTGTGCAAAAACCAAGCTTGGTTTTTGGCTTTCACCAAACTCAAATGGCTGTTCATTGTTAAAGGCACTGTGCCATCACAATGAACAATCAATTATTGTTCAAGTAACTCCCATTGTGGTCACTTGCAACACAGTGTGCCATAACAATGACCCAATGACATCAAAGAAATGTTCCTTTAAAGGGCGCGTGCCATAGAATGGGTTATTGTTCAAGTCACCACAATTCATGTTTGTTTAAAGACAGTGTGCCATAACAAAGTCACAAATGGTCATGTGACAAGCAACCACAATTCATGTATGTTTACAGGCAGGGTGCCCCCCAAAAAAACAACAGGCCTTTCTTTGAATTAAGTTGAATGTTTGTGTTTAAATAAAGGCCACCACGCTAAAAGAAATACCCTCAAGGGAGGAAAAAAGTTGGTCCAAAGAGTTTCAACAATCAGACCGTGCCGTGGCAATGCCTAATACAAACATTTGAAAGGATAAACACACAAGATTTATTAGACAACACACACATATGTCTACAAATAAAATTATAGAAGAAGAAGAGCATAGTTCTACAATTTATATTGTAAAGTTAAGTAAGGAGTGATAGTGTGGTTTCCTGTGAGAGGTACACAAACTTGATGCCTCAAAAACTTTTGGGAATGTAAAGTTACATTACTTGGTAATTGTACTACAACTTTTGTAGTACAGGGTCTTGGTTCTCGTATCAAGTGTGATTGTCCAGACCCAGTAAGTGTCATGTTTTCCATACTGGACAATGAGATTGTGAAGGGTCTGACGTCAACAATTGCTAATGAATCAAAAGGCATCAACAAACCAACCGTCTTTATTTGCAGTCCCTTATAATAAACACAGTAAGCGGAGATATATCATGATCATGATATATATCCGCTGTTCTTTTCAAGTCATTTAAAGTGTGTCAAGTGGGCTGGCAAAGAAAAACAGACGCAAGGAGTAGTAACAGCCACAATGGATGTCTCATGTGTGAATGGGACGCACCTGGGGGTTCAAATACTCTAGACTGAGCCTTAGTGACCAAGTGACACACCCAAAGACTTTGAATTGCCCAAGAATTAAAGAATCTCACATCTTTTTATTTGATGTGAGCTGCAATCATCCAAATCATCCAATCTTCTGTACACCACACCCAGCCCTTCCAAATTGGTATGACTTATATTTGATTGCCTATGGTACACTATGAGTGAATGTTCATCAGTCAAAATGTTCATATCATCCAATCATCACTACCACCAAACCAATACACATGGGCAACATGATCCTCACCAGTTTCAATCAAACACTTCACATCTATCAACTGTGACTCTGTTGTTTTAAACTGTACTCACTTTTCAAACAAAAATACTGCAATGCAATCTCAATGGATAAAGTGGCTACCAAAACAACTGAAAAACTCACCCAACCCAAACCCAAAAAAAATCACAAAGATCAGAAAAACCAACAGAAAAACCATACACTACAAGAAATATATTGTCAAAAATGAATGAGGAAAAAAAGTTCCTTTTTTGGTTTTTGTGTAATGATGATCAATTGGTATCAAACCCCTTAACTATTTGATCATCATTGTTTCTTTGTATATAGACCAAATTGAGCTAAAGAAAGAAACAAAGAAAAACAAAAATTATCTTCTTTGTTTCAAAGAAGATAAAGAACATGGACCATAACATCAAATAACCCATTTGTTTTTCCCCAAGCCAAACCCAACCGACCCCACGCAAACCCAAACACAACCCAACCACAAAGTCTTCATTCCACAGTAGTTATGAAAGGTAAGAACGCAAAATGTATAATGTGAATAGGAAAACAGAATCTATGTTAAGTGGAGGTGGAGGCTACAGTCCATCATTGCTTCGTTCTGCGTTTCTTCGATGGCCAAGGGGCCTTTCGCTCTTTGCGTTTCCGAAGGGCGCTTGGATCATCAGGTTGTTTCAAACCAGTCACTGCGTTGAACTCAGCTTGAAAATTCCGCCGCGCCTCACTGACTGTGATATTGTAGCGATTTTTCTCACCCTCTTCAGGCCAGCTGTCAAGCCAAGCCTTGAACCTTGGATAAGTGACTTTGTCTACAAAGTGCGCGTAGCGATAAGCCGTTTGTTCCTCCAATTCGTACTCGGTTCCAAAAAAATTGATCCAGTAAGGTATACGACGCGCACGGATTGCAGGCATTCCGACCGCATGATGCCATGCGAGTAGTGTGAACGTCATGGCGTCCTCTCCGGGCCACACTTTCAGGACCGGGGCTTCGGTACTGCTGGAGTTGAAGGACTTCTGGTCGGCTGCTAGGTCCTGGACAAGGATATAAGAAAGTGAGACAGCCTTCATGATATGATGAGAGGTGGCATTGGTTGATGGAGAAGAACAAATGGACGCACCTGGGCTGACAGGTTCCCGGTTAAAGCGGGGTCCAAGTGCCGAAACGAGTCGGGAGTCACATTGTCTGAGCTGGCGTCGCCTGACGGTGTGATGAAAGGGCGCTTTGATGGAGTTGTGTCTAGCTCTGGCGCGTTGTCCGTATCCAAAGGCAAATCTGAATCGAGGATCTCAATTGGTCCAAGGGATGATCCTGCAACGTGGGTGGCCGATCGGGGCGGAGACCAAGGTTCAGTTTTGGGAACCTTCGTCTCCTGAACGGGAGCTTTGGGAATAGAAGGTTTCCCAAGGCCAAAGCTTTCAAGAACGTCTTGAACTTCTTTGGCTAGGTCGTGGCGCTGGCTTGGAAGACAAAGAACGAGATTTTTGGCTGTGCGGGTGTACTGATGCGGCAGAGTGAGTGCAATGTCCCGCTGCGAGCATTCCAAAAAAGGATCAAATTGAAGTCTGCGTGAAGAGATACACAAAAAGACTCACCCAGTTTTTAAGTTGGTCATCCCAGACAAGGATATGGCCGTTCCAAGAGAGATCAGCAGCCGCTTTCGCCTCACGCACAAGGGACTCGCATTCGTCTAGCGCAACGAGAGGCCAGGTCGGAAAATGGTGCGTAATGACCGGGGTTGTGGGCTACAAATATAGAGGATGCTGTCAGGTTGGATGTAACAGTATATGAAGAAACAACACCAACCTGAGTGACGAGATGTAAGCTGACAACCTTGCTCGGGTCAAGACGAGGCTCGGACGCCTTTCTAACCATGTCTTCTTTCCATTTCCTGGCGTTTGAGAGGACCCGCTCGCCATCTTTGTTCAGCACGTGTCCGGTTCGGCCCACACTCTGCGCGCACTGCTCCGGGATTATACGGGCTCGTTTGGGCTGGGGTACTGTCGACCAAGGAGCATGGCTGGTGGTCGAGGGATGGGATGGCGCTGGGGTGGCATCCTGGGATCCCTCAGGCTTCATGCGATGAACATAGCATGTGCCAGGCGTGCCATATGCATGGCAGCACTAGGTTCCCAAATGGTCCAAGTCCACCATTTGATGAGCAAGACACATGAAGGAGGAAACGAAATCACTTACCGCCTTACAGTACTTTTGCGTACATCCAGTATGACCCGCACTTTTGTGCTTCTCGGCGGTGGGACCATCGCGGGGACGAGCACACAGTTGTGACGGGGCGGCGCGTTGCGCACGTTGCGAAGCACTCTTTGGACTGACTTGCTCGGCGACGAACTCGCCTTTGATGTTGAGGGGTGGCCCATGAAGTGATGCGTTGTAAGGGATTGGATACTTTTCGCCGGCGTTGATCCGCGCGAGCTCGTAGTTCAGTTGGTTCAGCTTGAAGGTTCGGTAATAATGCTCACTGTTTGGGCACTGGTCGATAGGAACCACGGGTGATCGAAACGAAGTTGGTATTAAAAAGAAGTGAACACGGTTAGTTTTGCCAGTGGATAGGTCCGATTGGAAGAAGGAGGAACACTGACTTTGACCTTGACCGTATCCACACCGCCTGGTATGTAGATCAGTGAAATGTTGACCGTGCACATGGGACAAGCCAGGCCAACATGGCCAGGAAGAGCAGGTGAAGGAAGGGGGTGGGATGGGTGTATCCGCTGGTACTTCGATCCGATGTAGGGGCTGCGAGGCTTCATGACGTCGGCTAGCAGGTCGCAAAATGGAAACAAAGTGAGGTGATCTCGGTGGCCAGATGGTCGGATTGAAAAGAAGGTGAAAAGGAACAGACGCCATGGGTGACGATTGATTGATTGATATTGATCAATCGTAAGGCAGTGTACAAAAAGGGTCTTGGGTGATCAAAATTTTGCTCAGCCATGGGAAAAAAAAGGGTCTGGAGAAAGCAGAAAGTGGTAAAAATTTCCAAAGACAACACATGTTTTGGATGGACGTGGCGACGCGACGCTATGGGTTGGGAGAGGTAGCGTTGTCGGTGCCATGGCCCCGCGCGCAGCACCCCCCCGTACAGCTGACTAGATCCAGGGCTGTAATGAGGGTGTCACGCGCCGTAAAATGTCTGCATGTATTTCCCGTGATAATTATCATGTGATAATTATCACAGAACATACAAAATCCCGATGCTCCCCGGTCACTTCACGTCGCGGCTTCCGTAGTGAAACCTAGACAGGAAAATTTCCAAACTTGATAAAGTTGTGCATCTTTTGCCCATCCACCTCGCTTTGAATTTAGACTGGTGATACATCCTATCTATAGATTATAATTTCTATAAATCAAGACTTCCCCTGGTTCTCATCAAGATTAAACCTTCACTTTCCCTCGCTGTAAGCTATAAGCAGGACTCTCGGTGAGCATTTATGATATACTCTCGTGCTATCACAATAATCATGATTGCTGATGACCGACATCATATACATTATGAATAGCAAATGGAATTTTTAGAAAGCGCAATACGCGAATCTGAATCACGAATCAGTGTAAGCACAATGGTCCATCTCATCGTCTCTCTTTCTTCTCCTGAAAGCTATTTTTTATCAGTCTAACCAATTGGCTTTTCTGCTCACTGTTCGAACTAGCATATAAATATCACCATAATGGGTCCTGGTACAAATGTGATTTATCTGAAAGTCAAGCAAACCTGTAGATTTGATAAGATTATGGATGTGTACGCAAAACACGTGAGGATGAGAATTGGCAGTTTAGGTTTCAGATATGATGATCTCAGGTCAGAAAACAAAACGAAAAAAGTGCTTTCATTGCACTTCTTTTTTCATTTTATTTATCGATTTTAATTGTTTCTATCTTCGATCTCATCTTCAGAGTCCGTGAACACGTGAGTATCCTTGAAAAATGTCATCTGTATCATTCAAAAGGCCTGATAATGAGTTTGAACAACACCCTCAGGACACCCCCGAGGATGTGAGCAGTACCTTCATCAGCTTGCCTTTCTCATCATTCAAGTCCAGCCTACTGATGATATCTGTTGTAATAGCTTGAGATGGCCGATGGCGATGTTATTCGTGTGGATCTCGAGCAGGTACGCCCCCTTCTTGGAAATCCTTCTTTCAAGAAACATTTTCAACATCTTGGTTTGATTCATCTCTTATTGTATCTAGGTTGGTGGAAGATGTAGGAAATGAATGATGGTCTTTGGACGTAAGCTTTCCAGTCTTACAGACATCTAATTCTATACCCCTCCTGTTTGAATCCACCATGAATCCTCTCAATCTTGCCAAAATCCTATATCATTATCTGATTGCCAACCTGTTTGTTTTTACTCCTGGACACCTTGAAAAAAGCTTCATGTCAAGCTACTTGAAGTTGTTGTTCATCTTGTTGGATTTGACATGCTGTTTCAAATTTCTGGTCTTGACTATTGGTAGTCCTGGGTAATATTGTATACACTTCATTTCACAAGCAAATACTTCAGCCATACACATCAATGATGACTTTTTAAAAACAACACTTAGGACACGGTCACTTGAGCAATTTTTAGGGAGAAATCACATTCTGCAAAATTCAAAGTGTCTATTTGGTGGTGTATGTTTCATTTTTGCATTAAAAATTTTACAGAATGTGATTTCTGGTCAGAAATTCCTTAAGTGAACGCGCCCTAAGTGAATGTGCCCTTAGGCTGCGTTCACATAGCCCAGATTTCCAGAAAGTATATTCTGGGTAACCACTTTTCTAAATGTAGAAAAGCAAGTTTTATAAAAAAACATGACTCATGACAAAAGAGGTCATGAAGTGTTTGGTTTATGAGCAATTAAGAGGTTTTCAGTGGTTGATCAGGTTGATCACCTTGATCACTTTTCACTAATCCCCCCATGCAATCCCAAAATAAAACTACCATTTCCCATGATATTGAGCTCTTCCACATCCACATCCACAACATCTTCAACATCTTCTCAAAGCCCAATAAGCATCCTCAAGACCATTATAAAAGCCAGTCAAGCATTTACATCTTTGATAGTGACTTATAAGAAACCATGTCAAACTTCAAATCTTTGAGGTAATCATTATACTCAGGAGGATCCTGTTTTGAAAGCCTTTACAGAGGGTAAAATGTTGAATACATAGTGCTTGATAGGCAAGTAAGCAAATGGAGAACACTATCTGAAGGGGTACAGCTGATCCTTCTATGTACCCTTCCCTTACTATAAGCCAATCATATCCACCAGATGTATATCCACATTTCTCCTGCATTTCTCTTGTAATACCTTTTGATCTGTGGACAGAAGCTCAAACCATCAAAGCAGGAAAAAAGTTGGATAACAACAGACAAATCAACTAAGTCTGTATGATTCTCAACTTAGCTCCTTCTTTAGATCTTAAGCACTCTAGAAGTGCCAAATGAGGCTTTGAATCTAAGGTATACATCACCACTTGATCATTGTTCCTTAACCCAAAGACACATCAACAAAAAGAACACATCAACAAAAAGAACACATCAACACAAAAAAAGAATGTATGTAAACAAAACACATCATGCAGCATTCTAAAATGAGCTTCAAACAGGAGAATTTGACAAATGAAAACATTTCAAATAATATGAATTCCTACCAAAAAAAAAGAAAACTAATAAACGATGAAATGAAACTTGAAAAGCTTGTTTGCTTACTACCCAAATATACTAAGATCACAGAGAATCAAAACTTCAATCGATTTTGACTTAAGGGGCTCCAAAGTCTTTCACAATCACTGGTTCATTTCCTTGTTGTTTATATGAATATCCATTAGTTTTGAATAACTGACTCTTCAAGAAAGGTCCGATATCATAAATTTCCACTTCCTTAGCCTAACACACCAAATAGAAAGAATCAGTCAAAAAATCAAAACTTCAAAGAAAATATCAAGACCTACTCTTTCTTCTAATTCTGAAACTTTCACTACAATCGTTTCAGGTGGTTCAACTTCATCTGCCTCAACTAATCCTCTTAATTTATTCATTTGATATCTTAATTTTTCCTTAACGATTTGACCTAATAAGAATCCAATCAATTCATCATTATCTTCTTTAATTCTCAAGTATTTCCTAAAGCCTCTTTCTAATTGTTTCTTAACACTCATCTTCTGTCCATTAACAAAACTATGGATAGCCACTTGAATGGCTCGATCTATATCATCTGATCTAACATATTCTCTTAAATGCATCTTCGCACTTGCTTCTGACATTCGAATCATAGATTCTAATTGTCGAATGGTGATTGGAAATGATCCAGTTGATAAAGATTCTCTTCTTAATTCGGCAAATAGTTTAGCCATCTTATCTTGATCCATTTGATGTAATTTCGGTCTAACTTTTTCTTTTGCATATTGAATATATTTCTTTAACATATCTTGAGGAATGATCTGGTGATAAAAGAAGATGTTAGAGACGAACAATCATTTTCTTGAGGGAATTTTAATAAAATTTCGCACTTACGTCTTGGTCAAGAGAAGTCTGAACATTAACCTCATCCACTTCAGGTGAGAAATCAGGATGACTACGCAAGTGACTTCCAACCACAAACTTGGCCAATAGTTCATCCACAATCGGATCACTATTGTCTCGTACCACGCACATGATGTCAAATCTCGATAAGATTGGTTCTGTAAGCTGTACGTTTTGAGAAAAAGCTATTGTGTTTGATATCAGCATCACATATGAGATATAGGTGTAGCTCAGAGTTAGACAACTTACGTATCTGTGAATTGTATCGGCCACCAATCGGATTGGCTGCTGCAACAATCGAACATCGAGCCTGAAGACTGGTGACAATACCAGCCTTGGAGATAGAGATAGTTTGTTGTTCCATAGCTTCATGGATCGAAGTTCTAAAGAAGAGTTACCAAGTAAATCTTCCATTTTGAAAGACGATGAAGTGATGACGCGAAGATTATAATAGGGGCTTACCTATCTTGGTCATTCATCTTATCAAACTCATCAATGAGACATGTACCTTTATCCGCCAAGACCAATGCGCCTCCTTCAAGTGTCCATTCTCGTGTTACTGGGTCTTTCCTCACACTTGCCGTTAAACCTACAGCACTAGCACCTTGACCAGTAGCAAAAACAGCCCGATGTGCAGTTTTCTCTACGTATTTAAGAATTGTGATTTCGCAGTCCCTGGATCACCTAACATCAATACATTAATATCTCCTCTTATACGATACTTGTTTCCGATATTCTTCGAAACGCCACCAAAAAGACTTAGTGCTAAAGCAGTTTTGATATCTTCATGTCCATAAATTGATGGAGCGATTGATTTGATAATCCGTTTGCCAATCCTATCATCTCGACTCAATGCTCGAATCGCTTTTTCGTCTTCTTCCGTTAATCGAGTTGACGCAAAAACATCTTCTTTACGATTGATATGATTAGCTTCAAGTACGGTAGAAAAGACAGGAAATCCATTTTTAATGTTTAATGAAACATCAAAATTATTTCTATAAACACCTGTGACTTCAACTTCTTCACCAGGTTTTGCCAAATCAATTAAATCCCATAACAAAATCACTTCTCGATGTCTAGGTAATCTACCAGCAGGTACAGATCCAGGTGATTCTTGTAATGTCATCTTTTGATAATTTCGATAAACCGTTTGTTCAGAGTTAATAGCAAATGGACCTTTTCCTCCACAATTCGAACAAAAACTTATCTTCACTTCTACATTTGCATCTTGATAAAATGGTCCTAAAGTTTCCCCACATTTACCACAATCAAATTTAACATATTTCAATTGAGGAAAAACACCTGTTCTACGAGTCACCACACCTGTGACTCTTACTAATCTATCTAAATGTTCTTGTCTAAGTTCTCGAAGTGTATATGAGGTTGGTAATTCGGTGATTCGAACATGGACTTCTGTATGGATACGATCGTATTCTGGATAGTAAAGTAAGATTGCATCGAGTGCTACTGCATCGAAGTGTGCAAGCATAGGTGCTGGACAATTTGCAAGAAACCAAGCTAAGATTGCCTTTGAATCTGAGAGATGTAAAAAGGAGACTTCAAGGGATTCGGAATTGACTGTTAAAAGAACATGGTCATATCAGTTACACCTATAATTTGTCTGAAGAAAGAACATGGACAAGAGATCAGTCAGGGAAATTAACCTTCTCCTAACGCTTTGATACGTTGTCCATATACACTAGTGCCACTATCATCAACATATGTCATTAAGAAATCTTTAAAGGCTCTCATTATCGTTCGTTTCACAGCAGGTACTTCAATCCATTCTTTCATAGAGTTAGATTTGATATCGCTCAATTGTTCAATAGGCAATTCATCTTCTTCTTCGCCATCTTGATCATCTTCTGCTACTTCCGCAATCTCGTCATATTGACGTCTTCTTCTTCTTCTTGTTAGGAATGCATCTTCGTCTTCACCCATTTCACTATCTGACTGTAAAAAATTGGGAACTCTAGATTTACCCTTCCGTCCTATATGCAAGATACCCAACCATCAAAGTCAGGACGAGAAGTTCAAAGTATGATCAAGTTGAGTGAAGCCTACCATCTGGGCCTCTGGCTTCACGTCTATCTCTTCTGGCCATCTTAGCTTCTGCCAAAGCACGAGTTTCTGGATCCATAGCATCTAAATCATCATCATCATCATCAATGGCAGCAGGATCGTATCGATCTAATTTCGGATTAGCTGCATAATCACTTATGAAAAGAAACTATCGAATATCAGAAACTTTTCAGTCGTTTTTTTTTGAAGTAAATCCTTTTTTTTTCAAAAAAATAAAAACTTGAAAGCTTATGAGAACTTACTTCATCATATCATCTGCAAATAAATCTTCTCCATCTTCTTCTTCGTCTCCATCCCTATCGCCTTCATCTAGATCATCTATAGCTTCATCTATGACTCCATCACTTTCTGTATCACTTGTAAAAGGTGGAGGTGGTGAAGAAGGTGGCAAGGAAGAAGGTGTTGGTTGATCTTCTGGTTGGTTCAAAAGACCTGAACCGTGTGCTGGTACAGATGAATCTCGACGACGTTTTGTGGGTGAAGCCTGTGTTCGAATTTGAAGCGTGGTGGTGAACTCGACCTGGGCTATCGAACAAAGGTATCAAGGAGAAACGTATTTCGCTGCTCCTTGTGCCTTTGTCGGTCGCCTCGGACGAGAACCCTCCAAGCAGACAATCAGCCTATGGTTTCGTTTACATTTCTAGCCCGCGATGATTATTGATTCAAAGAGCGCACCATTGTGTTTTATCAATCCAAAACAATTCCTGTGGGTCAAATATATTTTCTCGTATCTTGATGATGATATCGTATGCTGAATGTTATCTGAATAAGTTGAACGGTTTGTGAAGATCGATATCTTGAGAATTCACGTACCGCTTCGACGCGTGTTTGTCTAGAAACATACTGATGTCTAGTATGCTTATAGTGAGGAGTGCATATAATCTGACTCTCTCTTTCTCTCTTTGAAATTCTTATGTACCATCAACTGATTTCTATAAAAACTTCCAAAGTTATCTTAACGAACCCAAGTCTTTTCCACTTCAAGAATGACAATCTCAAACTCACAAACCAGAACTCAATCAAGATCAGAATCACTACCGAATCGTCAAACCAAAACCATCAAACATAGATTACCCAAAAGAAAAGTGGAAGAAGTTTGGAAACCATTATCAATTAAAAGTTGTGAAATCTTAGAAGAAACTTTAAACCAATCAATCAAGTTAGTATTTCTCAATCCTAAAGCTCATCATAAAAAACAATAGGACAAATTTATTAAACAAAGCTTGGGTTTTTTTTTCTAATCTCGGTATTTAGATCATCTATAACTTCAGAATCAGAAACTCAATCAATCCAAAGAATTCAAAGACGTGCACAAACCCTTACAAAGAAAATGAGAGTACCAATAGGAGTTTATAGTGGAATCAAACTTAATTCTGAAGGTCAAGTAGAGATGATCAGTTTAGAAGATTTGATGAAGAAAAATAAAGAATTAGAGGTTTTGATCGATCGTAAAGAACGTGAACGAAATCCAAAGTCCAAGGGATGAATTCAGCCGTCTAAGCCTTGTTGTTTTTTGATTCGTTATATCTTATTTGTTAACTTATATATTTGTAATGCATTTTGACCCCTTTGTATTATATATATGGTGCGATTCACTACCTCTTTGACTATCTTGCATATGTCTCTAATGATGTCTGCACTGACACGTTTATATACGCTCTAGGTGACCCAAAGATGTCAAAGTAGACTGATTCTAGACCTCATGGGCGTTTCTTGCTCAAACAGTGGACGACTCTAAAGTATCAGAAATATGCGCCAGCTGGCAAATAATAGCTTGGACGAAGTATCAGGGACATCACCTCACAATTGGTGAAGAGGTACAGAGTAAAAATTGATGAAGGAAAAGTTTTCCAATCCCATGATGTAGTGCTATGATCCTACACCCAGAAACAAGGACAACCTGATTTATACCCTCATGAGGGAAACGCGTGTCACGTGTGTGGGGGAGATGTTTTTTTCATTTCCCGGGTATACAATGATAGATCCAAGTAGACAGTGATGACAGCTTTGCGCGCTTCAGGCGTGCTCATACAAGGACCGAGGAACAAGATGAAATGATTGAACGAGTGACCCGATAGTAGAAATGATTTTGAGCTAAAGATTTGATAGAATGAAATGTGGTATGTCTAGCTATGATAATTCTTGAAAGGTTGGGCCTAGAGCAGCTGCTAGAAAACAAAGCCTTGGCAAGGATATAGATTGGATTGAGAGAGAGAAAAATGATGATGATCAGAATCAGATGAAGCTGAACTGGAAAGGTAATCTTCAATGGATCATAATCAATCCTTGTATCTTTCAAGAAATTCTGCATGAAACTTGGTGAAGCGTTTGACAAATTCATCAGTTTGATCACCAAGGAAAGTGGTACGGAAATGTGTAGTATTCTCAGCTTGACCGAATCCTGAACCGGGTACCACCTGAATGATGATGAAGGGAATAATTAAAACGCGTTGATTTTAGTTATCAGATTAGAAATAATGGGACAAGAAGGAAAAAGTAAAGTATAGGGAAGATATGAAGTTTTACTTACACAAATACCAGCTCTTTCAAGAAGTTCCAAACAGTAAAATAAGTCAGGTTCCTTTCCAGCTTTTTGAGCAGCTTCTATAGCTTTCTTGGGAAGTTCAATTTGTGGGAAGAGATACATGGCACCCTGAGCTTCAGATGAAGACATTTTAGAAGTAGATTGAAAGACTTTTGAAAGTTGAGCTGCATTCTTGTTCATGTTCTTTTGAATTGTACGTGTCTCTTTATACCACTTTTTATAACTGGGTTCTCCAGGTTTAGGTGGACGGACCAATACATCAACACCGATTTGTCCTTGAATCGGTGGACAAAGGTCGATTGAAGCCAGCTTGGTTAGTTGTTCTTGCACAGGTTTAGGAAAGTTGACAATCTCTAAGAATCCTCCTCTACGACCACATTCACCCGTTTGACCCTTTGAGATCGAATGTAAGCTCACTAATGGTACTTGTGTTCGAAGTTCCTCATCAGGATGGGTTGAGAGGGCCCGTTTGAAAGAAACAAATTTCTTCAAAACATGATTGGCTATATTTGCCTGATAAACTTCATCTGCTATCAAGACTAAGTTATGAGAAGCGCAGAATCTGATGATCTCATTCATAGCCTCAAGACTGAGGACATTTCCCACAGGATTTCCTGGTGAGATGAGCACCATCGCTCTAGTACGTGTACCCTCAGCAGCTGCTTTCTTTATAACCTCTTCAAGAGATTCTAGATCAGGTTCCCATTGTTTTTCTTCTAAAAGCTGATACGGCACTTGGTGAGCTTTTTGAAGAGCAAGAGTAGCCGAGTAAAGTGGGTATTGTGGGATAGGAATCATAACTCCATCTTGCTCTGATGCGAGGATTAGTTGCAAGATTGCCTTTACGCCGGAAGAAGCACCAGTTGTAAGGTAGATCAACTCTGGGTCGGCCTCAACTCCACCGTCGCGTTCTGTTAGAAAAATGTAATTGATCGCGAAAATATATGCGAAGTTTCAACAACTGATAAAGAAATGATGGATGAAGGGAAGGCGTAAGGACCTGCGAGGAATTCAGCAACATGTCCACGGATGTATGCAAGTCCTTTGGAAGCACTGTATGCCCCAATGCTTCCTCCCATGGCCTCTAAGAGCTCTTTGGCACGTTGGACGACGTCTGTTGGGAAGTTAAGCTCTTCAAGGTCCATCAAACTTGGTAATTCCGTTAAAGCTGCTACCTATAAATGCACGTGTTACTACTTCCATTCCGCACACCGTATTCAAAGGGTGATGACTTACTTGACGATTAAACGTGATAGGCTTTTGACCCATATCTTGGGGGTTACCAATGTTATTCCTCAAGATGCGATCAAAGCCAAATTCCTTCAATGGATTCTCTGACTTCCTTAACGCTTTCTCGATTCTATAGATATTTGATTTGATCAGTAACATGATGGTTTGATTCTGCAAGAAAACAAGTAAACAAACTCCTCAGCCCTAACGGCTACTTCACCACGGACAGCATATTGGGCTTGAACTACGGCTGGGTTGATGTTGTCGATGGAAAGAGAAGGAGCTGTAGATATCAAAATGTGGCAAAGAAAGAAACAAAAGGGCAGAGTCTAGTCAGTTTTATGGATCAACTAAACACCTGACAAAGTGTAACTGACTTATCGTACTCCGTTTCACAACGGATCTGAGATAGAAAATACAAAGAAGATGAAGGTTAATAATATGACAAAACATACGAGTTTGTATTGATTGGACTTACTTTGGAGTTGTCATCTGGGTTGTTTCTGCAAGCATACAAGAGACAATGAGAATCTTCTTCAACCAAAGCCATCTTGCAATCGATACCGGCTTCTTTGACGACATCGTCAAACCTCAATATTTAGTAAGAGATTTAAAAACACAAAAAAATGTAGTGCCTAACACCAATCAAAAATCTAGAGGCTCTTAGAATTGCGAAGGAAAGCGCTCTCAAAGACAGAACTTGACCACCTTTAATAGTTCCAGATCTCACCCAATGCCTTCCAAAGAATCACTCCGACCACTCTCTAAGACTGAAAAGGTCTCCGATGCGTGCCGAGGGTGACATTCTTTCCAGCCGATCCAGGTAATAAAATTGCTTGCCGATTAAGATTGTACAGCAATTGCTTTGAAGTTTGATGAAAGCTACAATTTTCTTGAACAATGAAGGCCCGTAGGAGTTTTTGTATTAATTCACCAGGATCTCATACACTGATTAGAATTTCAATGTGATGGCAAACTTTCGAAAGACGATGTGTCTAGATAAGATAGGAAATCATCAAATCGGAGTAGCAAATACAATCACACATATAATCGGACCATGTCGTATCTATGTAACAGACATTGAGGAGACCGCGTCTTCGATCATTCAGATGTACCCAATCGCAGTAAATTATCCAACGAGGCCTCAAATTTGATGGAGTCCATGATGCAGAGCGTCAGTTTTTTTGAATTCGAACGTCAATATGAAGGTGTTGGACACTCTTGCCTTATCTAAGCTTATCTAGTAGACTTGATAGGCGAGTGCAACATCTCCCCCAAACGGATTCGTAAGAGTGGATGATACTTCCCGGTGTAGCAGGGATGCTGAGAGCAGAATCTGATATGAGATGAACCGCATGATGAAGTCAAGACGTACACCATAGATCTTCACAATTGGCGATAGGATCAGGTTGTGATACATAACATCCAAATTCCAATACAACAGTGGGTCAACCTTCATAGGAAATGTGAGCTGTCGCGAGAGAGGTCATCCATGGATCTGCTTCATAACAAGTGCTGTGAAAGGTGTTGAGAGGAATCTGGAGAAGATTATTGGATAAAAGAGGAAATCTTTGGGAAACAAAAAGCTACACACGATTGTCAATAATGCTTTTGACGAGTTTGGGAATCACATAGGCAAGATGGTCAATAAGAAGAAAGTCAAGTTGAAGTGCAAACAATGCGCTCATGGAGCAGCACCAAGGATAAGCCGAGAAAATCTCCATGATGCTATCCTTCAGTTCGTGTTCAACAACTGGGTCACCTCACCAATGTAATCCATGAATCTTTGGACCTCATAAGTTACTATAGGCTTAAGAAGTAATACCAGAATTTCATCATCTATTCTGTTCATGCAGAGTCAAGTCCTAACTAGATTGCTTATTCATCAGATTCATACTATTGTTTTTGGTGGCCTCAGTGCGTAGATCGCGCGTAAGGCTAAATATACCTCCCAAGCAAATGATCTGACGATCTGCGCAAAACATTCTCCCTGATTAAAGGATATCATCACGCTATTGAGCAACTACACACTGCCGATTTTGCCTGTCACTCACACCACATCTCCTCAAGGACATGACCAGATATAATAACGCGAAGGTGTGTCACTTTTTCATGCAGAAATGGCTCACAGTCAGCCCCGAACAAGGGTTTGATGAGACATGGTCGATGTATCTCTCTTTTCCCCAAAATTCTCTCTGGATTATTCAACTCATTAACTTAAGAATTTGTCTACTCCTCTCATGGAGTATGTGAGTTCTGAGCTTAGGTTCTACGTGGTCGGGCTGTTGTCTCGGACCTCATATTCGAGTCCCTCCACATCCATCCTGACTAGGCTATTCCGGTTAGTCTAGGTAGGGTAGGAGTGGTTTGGGGGGGCCCCTCGGGGCCTCTCTCGGGGCTCCAACTAGACCTGAGGTACTCTAATCCTCTCGATTATCTAGTGGATTGAGGAGAGGCCTGAGGGGGGGACTCACACCGAATGCTGAGGAGCGGGAGCTGTCAGACCCCTACCTCTGAGCATGGGTACAGTCAAACCTGTGCAAATGCATAATTTGGGTGGACGAGTTTTTCTATGCAATTTGACCGTTCATTCATTTGCACAGGTTTTCTGTTAATGCATAACTTTATGCATTATGGTCATAGTGCATAAAAATATGCATTATGACCACAACCCTGGGCCAGCAACGCAGGTGTTGCGTGTTGCGCTGCGCCTGCGTTGCGGTTTTTCTGACCGCAGCGCAACATAGAATCAAATTCTAGGTTGCGGCCTGACCCGCAGCGCAACATCATTTGTCAAATCGATGGATTTTTTGGGCCGCAACAACATTTGTTGCGTTGCTGCCCAAAAAAAATCACAGTTCGGCGTTTTTTTGGCGCTGTTGCGCCTGTTGCGTTGCGCGACGGTCAAGGCGCCGCGCAACCTGACCTCACCATTTGTTGTTGCGGTACTTACCGCAGCGCAGCATGTAATGCAGGTTTGTGCTGCGTGTTGCGGAGCAACGCACCAAAAAACACTCGTGTTGCGGTGCGTTGCGTTGCTGGCACAGGGTTGATGACCACGCTCAACAAAACCAAAAAAGTTATCTGTATGTATTGGGTCTTTCAAAGGAGGCAACAAGTGCGGCGTGTATTGTAGATGCGTACAATGATCCTTAAAAATCAAGTTCAGGAAGTTCTATGAGATGTACAAATGTACAGCTTGCTCATTTGACAAATTTTTGTCTCCCAAATCGCAGGAAGCCCCAGGGCCGGCCCCGGGGCTTTATGCATTATGACCACCAACATATGGATTTTTCTGCCAAAAGGCTATTCAGTATTATATTATGCATTAATCTGAATTTTGGCCCGCACCAGCTTGGTGGAACCCAAGCCTTATGCAAAATGGCCAATTATGCATCTGCACAGGTATGCATTTGCACAGGTTTGACTGTAGCGTGTTCAGAGCTCTGACAAGCACCCCTAACTCTGAATTCGGTGCCCCTGCTCGCACGTATTGTTCTCTGTGCAAGCTTTGTGTATCAAAGTTTAACTCACTCAACTAGGACACGCTGTGGATCAAACCTTATTCCTATTCAAACTTTATTTCTGTTCACATGTATGCACGCTTGTACCTGTTGTAGAGTCAGAGGTGTACACGACTGCGCACCAGCAGGTCACGTGCAGGTCGTACAGTTGTTGTAGATATAGCGCACTCAGCTCGGCGACGGCTTCCACATCATCACCATTTGTGGAGCCGAAGCCGTGTTAGCTAACGGAGTCTTCCGTCCTATCGTTAATAGGTAATACATCATCACCATTTGTGGAGCCGAAGCCGTGTTAGCTAACGGAGTCTTCCGTCCTATCGTTAATAGGTTATGAGCAGCGTTACCATCGAATCACAAAGAATCAAAACGAAAAGTGTAATTGCCTCATAAAGAGTAAGTCTGAGCCGCCACTCAGCGTTGCATCATATGCCATCGTTAGCTAGAAGCCCAAACAGGCCTCACGGAAATACCCCCTCCGCAAATACTCGATCTCGAAATCAGTCTCGTTCGAATTCACATTCTCGTAACCCTTCCCGTAATCGTAACCAATCTCGTACTCAATCTCGCAACCCATCTCGTAACAACTCACGTGAACGTTTACAATCGCAAGAAACCGAAGGGAATCCCACCCATACTAGAGATCACACACCCCTAGCAGCTTCAGGTTTTCCAGGACCTCCCGCCAATCCCGCATCTTTCATACTCCCCCCACTATCTGATTCCGCTAAAGACCGTATCGATCAAGAAGATTCTGATCAGGCAGACCAAACCGTAAGCCTCAGTAAAAACAAACGACATCAAACCATTTTTCTTTCTCGAAATTCTTCACAAGATTCTTTCAACATGTCGGATCCGCTAAACAAACGACTGAAAGAACTCAACACGAAACACGATAACGTACACAAGTTTATCGAAAAAATTGAACCTTTGAAACTTGACGGATCGAACATTGCTAGATGGAAACACCGTACGGAGCGAGCGGTTTTTGATATGACCGGTGTGGCAGGGTATTGGGATTCGTCTAAGATTAATCAAGACAATCCGGTGGAAATGGCCATTGACAGGTGTGCTGGGCGTGTCATCAATTCGACTATTGACGAAGAGCTCAAGGACATGATCTACAAGAAGACCCTATCTCATGAAGCTTTACATGCCTTGGAGGAACTCTTTCAACAAGGTGGAAGAACGGCTCAATATGTAATCTTCAGAAAAATCATGCTAAAAAATTTCGATCCTTCCTCCACGGACTTGATGACTTTTGTGAACGAGATGAACAAGGACTTTGAGAAACTCAAATCAGCCGGTTTTAACTGGGAAGAGGACATCGTGAAGGGTATGGTTATGCAGATGTGCTCTCCGACTTCTGGGGAGTACGGAATGGATGTTTTAAACGCTACGTTCGACGCTCGTTATCGTACCGACAAATCCCCTTTCTCTTCATCAGAAATCAGAGCGGCGTTTCAAAATTTAATCACGACAAGAAAAACCGTACATGAAAACGATCATACTATATCCGCCCTCACAACTTCATTTCAAAGAAATATGACGCCTGCGAAATGGAACAAATCAAAACCTACTCCTCAATCCTACCAATCACCTTCTTCTTATCAATCACGAGCTAAGCCATCTTTGCACGGCCCAAACCCTCCTGGTCCGATTTTTCCTGACACGCGAGAACGGGACCGAACTGAGGCATCTCCGATCAATCCGCCGAGGAATGCCCGGGAGGAAGTCCATAAGGGTATATGGCAATGTTTTCACTGTGAAGAATTCGGACATGGCAAACTCGCTTGCCCGGCGTTTAAACGTTTTCAAAGCAGAACCGCTCCCCACTTCAACGACTGGGTGAAATGCTCAAACGGAATCTTTTACACTCGCAAAGCAGTCTTTGGATCACCTACGTACGGCAGGCCTTCAGCAAGGAGCCTAGAGGTGGAAACGAATTCATCGCAAACGCCTACTCAAGTATTGGCATCGACGGTTGCATGGAGCGCGGAAGGCAACTCCCTTGATGAGACTCCGACGGAGTACTTGTTGGACAGTGGGGCCACGCACCATGTGAGCAATGCGCTCTCGTCGCTAATCAATTTCACTCCTATTTCCCCTCCCATAAAGCTGAAAACTGCAGCTCATGGAGATCATGCTCTCATCGTAGGGAAAGGATCCCTGAAAGTCAAGACATTGGACGGTTCGGATTACCTAATTCCAGACGTTTATTACAGTCCTCAAGCAAATAACACCCTCATCTCTCAAGCGGCGCTGGTGGAAGATGGGGCAAAGCTATGGTTTTGGGGGAGTGACATGGTTATCAGATTACTGAATGGAAAATCACTTGTGGTGTCTTATAAAGATCGAAAATGGTTATTGAATGCAATTAAATCAAACGTTATAAAAGAGTGTGAACCTGAAAAGATAGGAAAAGTGAGCGTGATGAGCACCGAGAAAGATGTTGACCTAGCCTATTTATGGCATAGGCGTTTCGGCCATGTTGACATGAAGCGCATTAGGAAACTTTGTGCAGGACAAATGGGTTTGAACCTTCCTCAATCACTACCAGCAACAAGTTTTGTATGTGAAGACTGCCTGACATGCAAAAGCACGAGAAATCGCAAACTCGGGAGATCGGGACGCGAGCTAGGACTTCTCGACGTGATCGTATCCGACGTGATGGGCCCTTTCCCTGCAGGTGTGAACGGTAATCGTTTCACCGTGACGTTCCGCGACGTAGCTACGACTTTTTCAGACATCGTCATCATCAAACAGAAATCGGATGTGCCTGAAGAATTCACTAAAGTAATCAACCGCTGGGAAAGGGAGACCGGTTTTAAAGTCAAGCATGTACGTACCAATGGAGGTGGTGAATACATCAAGACCACTTTCAGTAATTGGCTGAAATCAAAAGGCATTGTTCACGAACATTCTAATCCTTACGAACCTGAACAAAACGGAGTAGCAGAACA
>NW_006768851.1:88532-206569 GCF_000204055.1 Melampsora larici-populina 98AG31 | reverse complement strand
TTCGAACTCTTTTCGGAAGAAAGCCTCAAATGGACATCATACGAACTTTTGGGTCAACGGCGTTCGTGCATCGTCATGACGCTCAACGTAGTGGCAAGCTGGATGATCGAGGTCGCAAATGTAGGATGGTAGGGTACGTGGACGGTGGTAAGGGATGGGTATTCTACGACCCGGGATCAAAAGTTTTGCTTAAGACAGGCATTGCGGTTTTCCCTTACGAAGATAAATTCATTCATAACTCACCTGAGAAACCCACGGCAACGTCGTCACCCTCTTTGAACAAAATCTTGAACGAACTTCCGAAAAAAGGTAGCCTTCAATTCATTGTCAACGCATTGAGTCTAGGAAACTTTGAAGGAGAGATTAAGGTGCATGAAGAAGATCAGCAAACAGAAAGCGTCACATCAAGATTTAATTTGTCGGCAGGCTTGAAAGAGCCATTAACTTGGAAGGCAGCAATGAAAGATGAGCATGCGGTAGAGTGGCAGAAGGCAATGGCGACTGAGATGAAGGCGATGGATGAGATGGGAGTTTGGAAAGTCATTGATGCACCAAAGAATGTGCACACTTTGGGTTTAAAATGGGTTTTTAAGTACAAACAACTCGATCACTTAGGCAACCCAATTAAATTCAAGGCGAGACTGGTGGCACAAGGTTTTAACCAACGTGAGGGAATAGATTACGATGAAACGTTCGCACCGACAGCTTGCTTGGCATCTTTACGTTTTATACTCACGTTAGCAGCGAGACTTGGATGGCCGGTACATTCATTCGACGTAACGGCGGCGTACCTTCACAGCGACATTCTCGACAAGATTTTCTTTCGAATACCACCTGGGTGCATGGAGGAGGCGAGGAAAGCGGGAAAGATATTGGAGGTAGTGAAAGCTTTGTACGGTACAAAACAAGGAGCAAGGAGGTGGTGGAAACACTTCGAGAAGATCTTGATCAAACTAGGTTTTAAAGCAAGTCAATTTGACCAATTGTTATATGTATGCAAGAGGGGTGATCAGCTGTGTATCGTGTGGGCTCATGTAGATGATGGAGTAGTTACGGGTAGCAGTGTGGAGTTACTGAGGGAGGTGGCAGAGGCTATGGCGAGGGATTTGAAGTTGAGGTGGTCAGAGACGCTAGAGTGCATTATAGGTGTAGACATCAAGAGGTTAGAAGACGGATCATTCGAACTTTCACAGGCTGGATTGACGACGAAAATCATCAACCAATTTTTGGAGGAAACCGGTAAAGCATCGACGCCACTGAATGCATCCAACTTACCGACGTCACCAACCGACGAAGAAGAGTCAATCAACAAGACGATGTATCTGTCAGTGATTGGATGCCTGAACTACCTGGCCGTGGCAACGAGACCCGACTTGACCTACGCGACGAACTTTCTTGCACGCTTCTCAGCAAGGCCTACCTCTCAACACTGGAAAGCGATTCAGGGAGTACTCAAGTACCTGAAAACGAGTGGTTGTCTCACGTTGAAGCTCAACCCGTTGAGGACCGAAGTCAAGACCAGTCTCCATACCTACGTTGATGCTAATTAGGGAGGAGAATACTCGAGGTCCGTACACGGTTTTGTCACTTACTTCCTAGGATGTCCTCTATCTTGGACATCAAAAAGGCAAGGGTGCGTAGCTACGTCAACGTGCCACGCGGAGTACATGGCGTTAGGAACGGCGGCAAGGGAGGCGGTGTGGTTGAGGAACTTAGTAGGAGATGTGATCGGTGAGATGGGACCAGTCAGTTTGTTCTGTGACAACACTTCAGCTATTCATGTATCAAAAGATAACTCATCCAATAAAAGAACAAGACATACAGATAGAGAATTTTATTATGTCAACGAACAATTATTCAAAGGAACAGTTACACTTCATTGGATAGCTTCAAAACAACAGAAAGCGGACATTCTAACAAAAGCGCTGGGACCTCAATTATTTGATGAAGGAAGAAAGAACTTAAGTTTGAAATGATGTTTTTTTAGTTTTTTTGTTTTATGTTTCATTTTTTTATCTCAAGCCTGTTAAAGGAATAGTTCTGGCTGAAATTACCCCGTAGATGAGGTAAACAATTCCAGTATAGCTGGTGAAAGGATCTTCTATCTCGGTGGGACAAATTCCAGAATAACTATTGCCTAATTTTTTTTTTATCATTGTTTTTCTTATATTTTTTTCATGTTATCGGGTGCTGGTGACTTGTCGTGGGGGGGGTGTTGTAGAGTCAGAGGTGTACACGACTGCGCACCAGCAGGTCACGTGCAGGTCGTACAGTTGTTGTAGATATAGCGCACTCAGCTCGGCGACGGCTTCCACATCATCACCATTTGTGGAGCCGAAGCCGTGTTAGCTAACGGAGTCTTCCGTCCTATCGTTAATAGGTAAAACATCATCACCATTTGTGGAGCCGAAGCCGTGTTAGCTAACGGAGTCTTCCGTCCTATCTTTAATAGTACCCCGGGCGCGTTGATCAATCATTTGTACATAAACTCTAATTCATTTCAATCTCAGTGTCAATAAGATCTCCACCGTTTCCTTTTGAGTATCTTCCGAGTACTGCTTTATATAGCGTTTGTACGAGTTCCCGGCCCACCGGCCTTGTAATTTTATCGCTTCTATAGGAGAGCCGTGAAAGTTCAACAAAGAGGCACCCCCGACCCTGAAAGAATGGCCAGTTGGTCCTTCCGACCCCTCTTGTTTCCATATTTCTGATAGTGTATTCATCACGTCGGCTTTCGATAGCAACCATCTTTGACCATCCCTAACGTACGAGAAGAGTGGGTCTTCCTGCTTAATGCGGTTGACTTCGACTGTTGATCTCAATGCCTTCACGGGATCAAGTCGAGTAGGCTGTTTCTTCAATTTTAGGTATTGAACTTCATTCATCTTCGCCGTTTTCGCTTCATGAATTGCTAACTCTAAGTTGCCTTCTTCCCGTATCCGTTGTAAGTCTTTTAGGACTGGTACTCGTTTCCCTGGTTTGTCCGATACCAGCTCACCCAAACGAGCTAAACCCCAGAACGCTACCAGCGAGACTGCGATTATCGCTCTCGCCTTGTTTCCTTTATTCTCTAAGTCGTTCAAGGCTTGAGCTAGGTGTTTCACCAATACCGGTTGCTTCTCTTCTGATCTCTGTCCAAGTGACGTTGAGACCTCTCCCAATCGGCTCTCCTTCCTTCGGATCTCGTACTTCTTCGACGCTTTCAGCGAAAGTTTTACCACGTCCTCATCTATTTCCGGAAACTTTTGCTGATGTAACTTATGCCATGTCTTTAGTCCGACTAAGTATTTCCTGATGGTATCCGATTTGACCGCGTGACTCGAGGTTTCTTCTGGGTTTTCCCGTTCGCTTGCCCACAACACAAATTCGTATATATGTTTGGTTGAGGCCGGTAAGCAATCTCTTCTACTTCGTCCTTCCTCTTCGTTAAACTTTAAAAACTTTTTGATTCCAGAATTATACAACTTCATCGTATCCTCCGCCCAACCACCCCCAATGATATGCTCTACTAGCTTCTTATCTGAGATAGTTGTCGATCCATCTAAACCTTTCTTTAGCTCATCAAGATTCGGTGGTTTCTTGATTTTCGGGTGTTTAGGGTCATCTCTTGATCGGTCCATGTCTGTCAAATTCTTGAACGATTAGGCCTCGTAAATCGGTAGGAAGGGGGATGTGTATTTGTCTGCGTAAGTCTTCCTCGGAATTGTCGCCTCTTGACAGTGCATCCGCCGGGTTATCTTCCGAAGTCACTCGTGTTTCCTTTATATCACACTGACACTCTGTTAATAAGTTTTGAATTAATTTCCATTCCTCATTCACAGATCGATCTTTTGATTTTCTGTTTCGCACTACCCCTTCCGTGGTAGTATTATCAGTATGTACTATAAACCGTTTCCCTTTTGTTTTATACTTCAGTTTCACCATCATGACTCCCAGCCGTATAATGACAGTTTCGGCCCATGCGATTTTTCTTGCTGATTCCGTAGGTTTCAAGTTGTAAGTTTCCCAACCTTCTATCAAACGGAACATCGCCCAGGACGATCCCACTCGCACCCCAAGGCCAAATGAAGTGGATGCGTCCCCATACCAGTCTAATTCGATCGGCGTTTTATCAGGTATCATCTGCATGTTATCAAACGTATCTAAGGTATGAACCCAATGTGTGAGATCTTCCTTTACCTCTTCGGATAGATACTTTCTTATCCACTGATTCCCCCATTTCGTTTTATAGTGATGCATCGACCTCATATATGGCTTCATATGCGGGAGGATCAGGATCGTATGGCATAGTCTTCCTACAAAACCTTCGAAGTCTTTGTAGGATATCTTCTCTTTTGAGGTTAGCATCTTCTTCGTCTCTTCTCGTCTTGCTTCAAGTTTCTCCGCTGGCAATTGCACTGTGTGGTTAGTTCCATTCCAAATGAAACCAACATATTTCTGTTCAACGCCGAACTCGTGGTACTTAGTTTCGTTTGTTTTTACTCCTAATTTGTTGCTGATCTCCACTACATGTTTCATGCTGATGCTTGAATCCGGCCTCTTTAATAGCATATTATTGTCTACCCAGCGGAAAATCCTCGGGATGCCCAATCGACGCTCTATGATTTCTTTCCACGCATCCGCCGGACGCCCAAAAATTCCACATCCTGCTACTCCCCCAAAGGCGACCCGAGTATCTATCCACAGTCCATCTTCAAAATCCTTCAGGATCAGGTAAGGCCATTGGTCTGGGTCCGTTGGGATTTGGCGATACGCCTTCTCCCAGTCAAAGATTGCGAGTAACCACGCCCCGGGATTCTCCTTGAAGAAATTCACCACCTTCTGGAAATCATCCCAGGTTGTCTTGAAGTGTCTCTTGTTGACAAAGGAGTTAACTGATGGAATGCTCTTCTTCTTCTTCTTAGGGTACAACAGATCATGGATAACCCTGAACGTCCCGTTGCCATTTATCGTACTTCCCATTGGGCTTGACCTAAAGAAGGGGAACCATTCCTTCACTTGTTCGTGTGAAAATGGTCCATAAATTAGACCTTCTCTCTTTTCTTTCGCTAACATATTTCTTATTTTTTGTCTTACTTCAGCTGCCGATTCATGGTTATCTGGGGTGAACCATGGAAGGTCTTTTATCCGATGCTCCGGGATGCCTTGTGGGAAACCATATCGAAAACCATCTAGCACGTCTTGATATCTTTCCAGGAGCCCCTTGGACAGCAGTTGACGATGCCATTCATTGACGTTCATTTCGCAGCGTACCCTACAAGGCCATGGTCTACTATCTTCCGGTCTGTGGATCTTCCTAACATATAGACTCCTCTTTCTTGCTTCTGTTTCTTCTGCTGACTCCTCTTCTCTCTCCTCTGTTTCACTCTCTGTCTCACTCCCAGATTGTAGGAATTTATCTCTCGCCCCATAATCGTCACCATCGATACTCAAGAGATCACATTCCTCTGCACTTGATTTGTCTGACAGGGAATCGTGTTGAGAGCTATTTCGATCAGAGTATTCAAATTCTTGTTGTTCTCTGTAGTAGGGTAAGGGCAAGGGCAGGTACAGAATTGGTAAGTTTCACTCTCACTTTAATCATTTAAACTGTTCTTATTGAACTCATTGTCCGGCAAAGGAAATGGACTGATGGGCTGGTGGGACATGGGACGTTTGGGACAGAAGGAGGAGGATGATGGGACGTTTGGGACGGGATGTTTGGGACAGAAGGAAGAGAATGAAAGCATCTGCCGTTGGGCTTCATTTCATATGGGCTCCTTTTTGGTCTTTTTCTCTGTGAGACTCACTTCCGCTTATTATTTTGCGACACATTTCCTTTTGCGTGAGTCTTGGCTGATGACGTTCCACCACCACTTCGATAATCATCTCTTCGATCATATCGGTTATCATCTTTTCGGTCGTCTCGTTCATAACGTCTTGGAGACCTCGATCTTCCTCCCCTTGATGGGGACCCGGATCGATCCCTGCCGGGAGACCACCTGTCGCCGCCTTTTCTGAATCGGTTACTAGGTTCACGATTGTCTCGGTCTCGGTCGTATCGGTCGTAGTCTGAGTAATACAGCTGTTCCCTTAAAGCTTGATAAATTTTCAGATGTTTGCTTGGGCCCTGCCCTATTTTCAAACATAACATGTGATTTTTTTTTGATAATCACCTGGTAAATTACAAATAAAAAAAATTAAATTAAATTCAAAACCCTTTGGGTACCGGGCAGAAACCTTGGCTGTCACTCACCTGGCAACCTTTCACTGGTCACACAGCTTCAATCGTTCTTCCCACCCATCCACGTCATCGCATCTCGGTGCATCTTTCACCACTTCTCTCAAGTATCATGTTTCGCAAATATTCTACCGACATGAAGGTTCTGGCTGTCAGAATGCTTATGAGTGGAAAATCATATACATCCATCAACCTCACCTTGTGCTTGGATATCTCCGATCAATCCTTTGTTTGATGGAGCCGACTCTTTCACAGAACCCGTTCTGTCATCTGCGATCCCAACTTCTACAAGAAGCGTGGAGCTCCAACGATCTTATCTGCCGACCAGAGAACCTTCATAGCCGAAATTCTCGATATCGATCCAACTTTATATCTAGATGAGATGGCCAAGCAACTTCTTGACGTTCACGAGACTACCATCTCAATATCAGCGCTTGCAATTGAAGTGCGAGATCGTCTTGCATTGACGTTGAAGATTGCTCGCACAGTCCATCCGAACCAGTCTGAATACATCCGATCAGAATATCTTCACATAGTGGCTGGTATCCCAATCAACACATTGATCTTCCTAGGTATGTAATCTCATTTTGATTCATTTGATCCTAACAAGCTGACATCCTTCTTGTGTGAATACAGATGAGAGTGCAGTAGCAAAACGTAGTTTGCATCGCAAGCGTGGACGAGCAAAACGCAGACATCACACCAAAAGGCTTTTACGGCCAACGTTCTCCAACCGTTATAGCTTATTACCGGCGGTCTCACTCAGCGGTTGCCTTGCTCTGATGGTACAGGAGGGATCGGTATGTTGAGCTGATTTTGAAATGTTCTTGACCGACTATCTGGTAAGCTATTGATATAGTCTTTCATACTTCCAACTAAATGGATGCTGACCATCTTCCTTCCTATACAGCTTCCAATGACCAATCCATGGCCTCAAGAAAATAGCTGCATTGTCATGGACAATGCATCAGTTCATCATGGTGGTAATATCGAGTTATTGTGCTCTCGAATGGGGGTTCGGATCCTCTACCTTCCTCCTTACAGTCCGGATTTCAATCCGATTGAAAAGGCATTTGCTGTGATCAAGGATCGCCTTCGTCGTACTCAAATCTTGACCACAGCTCAAAACGCAGAAGAAGAGGCCGAAATGATATATATGGCTGCCTTGGAGGTCATTACTCCAGTATTGATGCGCTCTTTATATCAAGGGTCTGTATACTTGTAAAGGAAAGGTCTTAAGGTGAGTACTTGAACTTCTGGCTTTGAATCTTGGTGACCTCTCATACGCAACTAACCATATATGACCTTGTTTTGAACCTACCATTGTATGTACGATCTTATCAAAGATTTATTTCACTTGAATTGCTGTATTCTACTTCTTTTGTGAAGTTTGCTTTTTGTCGAATGTCATCTGGTTATGTTTCATGAATTGGTCTCATTATTTTACTTCTCCTGTAAAGTTTGTTTTTTATGGTTGTCTATTTCAATGAATCTCAGGTATATGTAGAAATTTATACATAAATTATTGGCTTGGGAATTATAAAAATTTATCTTTAGAGAAATGAAGTATCTCTGAGATTGTACAGTACGTTGAATTATCTATCAACCAACCTAGAAAACAAAGTACCTCCTTGCTTTGGTACACTTCAAAAAAAGAAGAAAGGAAGAATCAAAAATGAAAGTTACATGATACAACTTTCAATGAATGAGGAGAGTGATGCAATGGAAGTACTCAAAAGAAGGGGTGCACTTCAAGTTATGCAGATGCTATCCACAACACCCTGGAGAAGCTGACATATGCATGTGGTCTGAGACAATCCACTAGGGATCCAGTTTTCCTTTGCGTCAACTCTACTCCAAACCTGGGATTTGAACCCAGGGACATCTTTCTTAGCCAATAGTCTATACCACTAAACTATGGCCGCTTAAGATGTGTCCTACATAATTATTCAAAGACTCACTCTAAATGTTGTCTCTTTATCATTGTACACCACAAATACAAAATTCATCAAAACAGGGAATAAAAAGCAAACAAACCAACATCTGATAGATAAGATTGCCAAGTACCCAACTATACGTGAACCCTGGTTTTTATTTTCATAATGACTACAAGGCCAGACTCCTTTACAGAGAATCTACAAAATCAATCAATTAAATTCTTTATATATATATATGTGTTCTGTGTTTAAATAGAATAAATCTGGCTACATGGATTAAAAGTAGATTAATCTTCAATTGGTGTAAATCCACCAAGCTCAATGTCCCCACTCACACGAATTTGAAAGCGAGGATATGCTAAGATAAGTTTAGTAGCAGCACCAATTGTCAAACCTTTATTTTCAAGATAGATAGGAGTCATGAACTCAGTTGGTTTGAATGCGCTCCAATGATCCAATCCCAAGGTCTCCAGGCTTGTTTGAGTCTTATTATCGTCTGGTTGAATACGAGCAAACGTTAAGAAATCTGCAAACCTGCCACAGTATTGCTCTTGATTCATTCGCGCGTCATCGAAGAAGACATCTTCTTGTGTTCCTGAGGTTGATTGAGCTGAGACGGCTGTGATCGGTCCAACATTGTCCAATGGTTCCTTGCCACGTAGGTAAGTCTTGAACATCGGAGTTTTAGGAGGAGTATTCACATCGATATCGTTCTTTCCCAACTTTAGGTGATCAATCTGTGTTTGGTCAAGGTAAACAATCAAGTTAGTATCCATTTGATCAAAAGATGAACATAAGGAAGCCTACCCAGGTTTTGGCCCACACCTCTAATCTGTCGGGAGTCAATCTGAACCAGAAAGTCGAATTTCTAGGATCAAGGTATCTTGCATGATCGACTGCTGAACCACTGTGACCTGAATGTGTTAAACGAATTTCTTGCATCGCTTCTGAGAGTCTCATAGTTGGTTGTGATGAATCCAACTGATCACGACCTGTTGAATTACCATCCTTAGTCAAAAATGCTTGAACTCAATCTTCTTGCTTCTTTTCTAGAATTTTTTTTTGTTCAGCGGCGCCAGGATCCATCATAGATAACCGAATAAAAGGCCAATGATCATCACCATCATCATGTAAATTTAAAAAGTCGATGAACTTTTTGAAACCACTAGGTTCGTCAATGTTCCACTTCTTGACCATTCGAACACTAGTTCGGTCCATACCATACCAAGTGAAATGATCTTCCGGGAATCGCTTGATGTAATCGGTCATATTGTGAAGCATGTTGTCGAGTTTGGGAAGGGCTAGCTCTTTGAAATCTTCAGGTGTAGCATCGTTATGATTCACAATGAATGAGAAAGTTTTGTCGGCTTCTGAGTTCGCTTGTTGTCCTCTCTTCCAAATTAGGACAGGAGTTGTTGCTTTTTTCTTTGATTGAGATACTGACATCGCCTTCTCTTCCTGAAAAAAAAGATCGTAGGAAGTGTAGATACGTATAGTTGTTTTCTCACTACTGTCGGTTCCAGGAGTACCTTCATCGGACTCTGATTCAGTATGTTTGGAAGATTCCTCAACAGGTTTTTTCAATTGCTTCTTTGCATGATGACTCCGTTTGACTTCTTTTGCCTTTAAGGGTTTCTTTAGGATTAATCTATCTGATTTTCAAACGTTGTTTGATGAAGTTGATTTTGCCGCTGAGTGCTTTTTCTTCTTAGCCCCTGGTTCAAAACCAAGGAATCCAATAAAATTCAGTCTGACAGTTTTTATACACAAAGCTGGAATGAAAAAACTAACCTCCTTTAGAAGACTTAGACTTCTTGACTACATCAGCAAAGTCTAGCTTCTCATCCCACTTCAACACATCTTCGGTTTTCTCTAACAGCGGCTTCTCATCCTTCACTTCTAACAACAGCGCTTGGTTCTTCTTTTCACGAGAATGGTGCTTATGGTGCTTATTCTTTTTTGATTTTTCTTCTTTGACAGCAGGTTGATGGGTTTCAGTCGGAGCAATTGGTTCGGTCGGTACTTTGCGATCAACTTTTGGTCCAGTCATGTTTTTGGAGGTGTGCTTGGAGTGCTTAGAAGTACGAGGAAGGTCTTGAGACGATTGATTACGATGTAAAATGGTTTGATGTTGATCAGATATTGCTGAAGTTGTTGATTTTGGACAAGGCTTTGGTCAGTATGGGTCTTTCTGAGATCGATTGAAGATGCAAGGAATCCTGCTCACCCATGGTTTTTGGATCCTTGTCTTTTCCTGTAGCCCATGAAGTTGCAGCAATTTTCTTTCGCTCCTCTGTAAAACCAAATTGTTAGAAATGCAGATAGATGAAATCCAGGAAGCATAAAAACTACTTACTGGTTTCATTCTCATCAATCATTTTGTCAGTGTTCTTCTCAAGTAAAGCAGCTTCATGTGCTATGAGTGAATTCACATCAGCATATTGAATTGATGTATAATTCAACAGTGTGAAAGCTTACCATTTCTCGATTGCAAGATGCTCTGTCACAGGCTTTCAGAACGCTCAATAAGCTGATCGACACGGTGGCAATGAGCAACTGGGTCTGGTGGAATACGAGGCTTCTCGTCCTTGATGTGAACTGGGTCATTTGCCAACAAAGAAGCCTTGACAATATGAGGAGTACCAACTATCTCGATCTCGGAGCTGGAATTGGAACTGGAGCTTGAATCATCTTCCTCTGAGTCCGATTCGGAATGAAATTCTGAAATGTATCCAGGAGTCAAGTTTATTACTGTACTAGTGAGTTTTTCGTGATCAGAGAGGTCTGGAGACTTCGAAGTCTTTTGATTCAATGGTGAAGCTGAACGATGAAGTGCAGGAGCCGATCCACGAGGATCGAAGATTGGATCTGAGGATATTGGTTGGAGAAACTGATTGAGGAGGTCTTGTTGGTCGATGAATCCATCGTCCGACATTTCAAAGGTAGTTTTGTTATCAAGAGCCGTGTGGGGATTTGGATTGATGATGTGGAAGTGGTCAACAAGAATGAATATCGGATAGATGGGATTAGGGGATGAAGTTCACGGGTTGACCAAAACCAGTGAAAGGTTGCCAGGTGAGTGACAGCCAAGGTTTCTGCCCGGTACCCAA
This sequence comes from Melampsora larici-populina 98AG31, assembly GCF_000204055.1. Taxonomy (NCBI): domain Eukaryota; kingdom Fungi; phylum Basidiomycota; class Pucciniomycetes; order Pucciniales; family Melampsoraceae; genus Melampsora; species Melampsora laricis-populina. The sequence goes on along the minus strand of NW_006768851.1, from coordinate 195,302 downwards.
AGGGTTTTGAATTTAATTTAATTTTTTTTATTTGTAATTTACCAGGTGATTATCAAAAAAAAATCACATGTTGTGTTTGAAAATAGGGCAGGGCCCAAGCAAACATCTGAAAATTTATCAAGCTTTAAGGGAACAGCTGTAAGAGCTCCTACCGCCTCCACGTCGTCCCCTAAAGCCACCTCTTTTATCATTCTTGGAATGGGGGTACGTGGTATCATCCCTTGACTGTTTATCAGATTCTTCCTTCGCTTCTGGTTTTTCACTAAGTTCGCCTCGTTCCTTTTCCGCTGTCTTTGATAGCTTTGGTACCTGATCAGCACGTCGTCCGCCTTTTGCATAAGGATTGTCGTGACAGTCCCATTCCCGAAACTTGTCTGTGGTACGGCGGGCTTGCTCTTCAAGTTTCTTTTGTCGTACCGAGGGATCACCGACTTTCCCTCCTTCGACTCGAATTGTCCAGATCTGGCGCCTCACTAGGATGTCGTAACGAAGAGCAATCATCCAATTGTCATCGTTCTCACTCTTGATGGCCTCGACATTCTTCTTATGTCCTTCAAACTTCTCTGCCATTTTCTCAAAGTGGAACCAGTCGCGGAAATATTCAAGCATCAGATTAAAGCAAGTAACCCAATCGCCATAGGATAAACGAAGTTTGTCAGGGTAAGAGAGTCCTTCGTAAGTCTTGTCATCAGAGTCCGAATCATCACACTTTTTCTTTTTCTTTGACTTCTTTCCTTCTAATCTCCGGTTTGCTTCTAACCAGGCTTGATTGAACATTGACACCGGTACATAACCTTTTACTTTCCTTATCCGGTTATCCCAGAAGACAGTAAGTTCGGCCATGTGATGGCTAGGGACTTGTCCTTCCGCAAACTCGATACCGTTCTCGACAAAACCGCTACCTCTAGGAGTTGGTCGACTGTCATTTTCGTCTTCCGACATTGGCCTTCCTTCTGGTATCTTTCTTGCCGCAGCACTGGATGGCTTAGACTTGGTTTGTTTTCCTGTAGGAACTGTCGGGTTTTGAGTTACAGGAGCCGTAGCTTCGGTACCGGTCACTCGTACGTCTGGTGCTCGGTCGGTTTCAACTGCCATGACGCGAGGTTTCTCAGGATTGTAACGTAGGAGGTAAGCCGTCATTAACTCCGCATGCTTCTCCACGTTCTTGTTGTCGAGTACTGCTCGTATTTCTAGCAGGGCTGCGGCTTGGTGTTGAGAAGGTCCTGGAGTGGGGTTTCTAACTGCCCTTTGCTTCCCTGAAAGAGAAAAGGCAACACGCGGTGTAAGTGACCCGATTACAATTTGTTTCATTTCTTTCTGGGATGCTGAAAGTGAGGTATTCGGATTTATTCCAGGACTATTAGGAATCGTGTGTCTCTGCGCCTTTATGGGGCTCTGCGTCTTTATTGGACGACATTATTAGGCTTCATGTTACGGGATGCGTGCCCTAGTCCGTTATGGGGACTGTACCGCTTGGGCCTTCCCACCGTTATGGGGTGAGGTAAGAAACGTTTGGTCGTCAACATGTGACTAGCCTTTATAGGGCCTCTGACTACGTATTACTGTCAGGTATTACACGATTACAGGGACGTTGCGAATGTCGTTCACGAAGAAAAAAGTCGTGGCCCTGGGTTCTTTGTTCAAGGAGGGGCTTGACACTAATCCGGTAAGCAATCTTCCTCTTTCTCTTTGGTCTTCCTCGGGTTCCTTCTTTGCCTCCTTCAACCTGACCCAGGACTCTTCTTCCTCTTCTTCGTCGCGTTGATCTTGTCTGAATTGGTCTTGCTCTAGATATTCTAAGGAGCTTTCGCTCTCTGCGAATTGCGGCGGGTCCTCTTTGATTGTCAAAAGGTTTGGGTCCTCTTCGATCGTCGAAAGGTTTGCTTGACTCGTCATGGTCGGATTTGGTAAGCTTAAGCTGTTTGGTAAGCTGTTCGTTGGTTGTTGGCCACGCTTATCATTCGTTTCCTTCTGCACGCGTTGGTTATCCACCTCTTGATTGTGAACCTCTGCTTCTAACTCACAACCTCCTTCCTCTTGCAGACTTCCATAACCTTTCACAACGATTCTTTTTATTTTCTGTTCCTTTTGAGATTGGTTTGGAGGTTGATCTACTGCTTGTTGTTTCCTTTTTGGTTGCTGCCTTCCTTGCTTTTGTTGAGGTTGTGAAGGTGGTTGTTGTGGAGCAGGAGGAACTGATTGTACTCTGCTGAATGCTCGTAGTTTTCTCTTCGGATCCGCATTGTCTGGAAAAAGCTCGTTGTTTGTGTTTGAAACCATTTTGATCTAGTTCGATATATTTTTAATTAATTAAATCAATCCTTTTTATATAAAAAAACTGTTTCGAAATTTGAGAATGTGATCAAATTGATAGTATGAGCTTTATGAGGTGGAAGTCGCGTACTGGAAAGCTTGAATGTTTTCCTGTATTGGAAACACAAGCTTTCTTCAGACCTGATACATAAGGTTAAGCCCTTATGTATCCTGTACGCTTTCTCCACCTGCTCATACTCCACCCCGTAGACAACGGTACCAACCTGCGTGCCTTGGCTGAACCGCTCAAGATAAATTAAAATGAAAAGATCAAAAAGTCCGATGAATATGCCATCTATTACATGCAGTCTAACATAATCGCCGTCTACGATATTGGCAATGATTCCTGTTTGCTTGTTCTTGTTTACTCCTCTTGAAACTGACGTTGAGATGTGGTTCAGGATCCTCATCGTCTGATGTTTCGTTCAAGCCGCGTGATCATATCTTCTGGTTTCTTCGATCATCAAAATAAGAGTCTGGCGACATTGATGGCGGGGACCAGATTAGCCGCGATGAGTTTGTGCATTGCTGTGGTTGGATGAAGTGAGTCCTGAAGGCGAGAGGTGGGTCAAAAACACTGAGAAAAACACAATGGACATGTGAAATGGTAGTCACTTACCCAAAATACATATTTTTCTGGATTAGCACATACAACTTGGGTTCCATTAACACTCTGTAGACATGCCTTGTCCGAAACTTCCAGTTGATACTGGTACAAGGAAAGGCGGATGAAGTTAGTGTATCAGTTATTGGGACAGATTTAGCAAGGTATTAATTTAGAACAGTTGATTCACTTTTCTTGGATCGTCAATGGCACTTTTCCAAAAGCTTTCAAAGTCCATTGTTCTGACCCAACCGTGAGTTGTTGGAGATCCATATGTCGTTTGCATCTCAGATACAAATCGAGCAATACCCTGAAGACAAGAATTAAAACACATCACGCCATCAGTATCACATGAATTGATGACTTGATTAATGGTTTTCTGACCTGGTTGTATGCATAACTCAGATCACCAATAAAGTCCACATATGTTTTGGCGAGCTGCGTTACGTTCTTGGATAAGTCAACAGCCTGAAATTGGAAGGTAAGAACTTCCGCCATGTTGGGAATAGGGACTATGAAAAAGTCGCATGGAGCTCTGATAGAAACAGGAACAGGACACGATCAGACAGCCAGCTAATTTTATGGATAAAATTTAACACTTACCTTTGCACAGCGGGGTCTTGCATCACTTTGACGACTTGACGTTTGAGTTCGGCGACATTATCCTGCACTTGACTATGAGCCTTAGCCACAACGTCAGGCTGGCGTGCAGTAGGGTCAGCCTTGATAGCATCAGTCCATATTTGAGTAATTTGATTAAGTCCAATCCACCAGAAATGTAAGACAGGACCGGCTCCTCGATTAATTTTTCCATTACGAACATCGGAGATATATGTATCTGATTGTGTGTTGGTATCGGGTTTGTCAGTATAGGTCAAGGTGTTGCTAGCTACTGCCCCACCGCTTAAATTGGAAAGAATAATCGAATCAGTCAGCTTATTTGGATTAGACGTTTCGATAACCAGTCATGCAAACATACTAAGCGTAATCTAGGAGTGGAATGTTTCGACCAGTGAGAAGACTTTGTGCCAAGTACTCCGCCCAAATTATCCCATTAGAGTACCTTCCCTTATAATAAGGGGGATCTTTTAAAATAAGAGAGATGTATGAGTTCCTTGTAAGATGTGAGGGGAACGCGTCACAGGATTTTGCTAACCTCTGAATGTCCCCTTGTATTTGTCAGGCCGAGGGTGGGCATTATCTGTAGGGTGATAACAGCAAACGATCATATAGAACACCATCAGCTCAATAATCAAACATACGAGAAACTGGTGGCTCACCAGCCCAACTAGCGCCGAAGACCACTATGCTAGTATGTTTTTCTGAAGTCTGAGAGGATTGACGCGATTCCAAGTCAACAGACAAACGTGACTCAAACGAGACGAAGGAAAGCTCTCGTCTGGAAACGACTCGTGTCCGCGCCCTGAGATCAACAGAACAGACGATTGGTTAGAACTTAAACGATGAAGGTTAGAATTGTGACAGCGAAAAAAAAAATCAAGAAAACATGATTACCCTACGAGTACAAGGGCAGAACTTGCGAGATAAACAATCAACAAATGCCTTGCAGAGACATTTTTGAAAAAAGAGTGACACATTGAGGTTGAACTGTCAGACAGTCAGGGTCAAAGTCAGACTGGTTGCGAATGAAAGGAAAAAAGATGAGACTCGAACCTGTGGAAAACACAAAGAAGAGTGTTGGTTATGAAAGTAGATGGAGTATATAACTATCCAAGCTGGAAGAACAGTTGTGTGAAGAAATCCAAAAGGTGATAAGTTTAAAAGAATGATCAAGACAATCGCGAGATTAAGATGAGTTAGTTCAAAGCAAAAGATAATGATAGAAGGCACAAGTTGAGCTTGAGCTTCCACCTCTTTTTTGTAATCTCAAGAGGATCGCTCGAGGCGAGCGTTTGTCAAGTTTAATTTTCGCCATTCTTTCCTTTCCTCAGCAAATTCCCACGCTTGCTTCGTAAGTGACAGTGTTCTGTCCCGATCCGTTCATTTCCGAACTTCCGTAGTCAGGTTCCAAATTTAATTCTTCTTTTCTTCACCGTTCACCGACCACCGAATCAAAGAAGGGGCGGGTAGAAAGAGAGATAGAAGAACGTGAGAAGAACCACCTAGTCTCAATCAATACTGCAATACAGTTAGTCCAATGATATCTCCTTTGTTGAGACAAAAAGCCTATTTTACAACTTTACATTTTCCTTCAGATTCAAAAAGTTGAGTGGCGTGATAAGGCTGGGCGGCCACAGATACAACAGCATCACCCGCTCCTTCAATTCTTTCCGTCGGCCCCAAAGCCCTCCATACGAACCACACACTTCGTGGCTCACGTACCGTAAGGTGAAAATCCAATTTTGCTTTCTCAAAGTCCCCATAGACCAGTCTGACCTGCTCTGAGAGTCTTGTGGTCCGATTTTTTTACATAATTTTGTAATTTTTGTTGAAGGACAAGAAAGAGAAAGTAGTCAACAAGAAGTCCTCAGAATCAAGACTGACTCATTTGATCCCTTCGGAGATCCTTGCTAGTTTATTGTTGCTCCTTTCAGAGGTGCGTTCGGACCCTTCCAGATATTGCCCCTTGTTGTTACAGAGTACCAACTCCAAGAAGTTATTTATCTTCTTTGATATACAACACTGATTGGGTACATAATTCACTGATTGACTATTTCCAACATCATAACCTTTGGCCCTCCAAAAACCTTAACTTGATCCCATTCTCATCAAGATCCTACGGTTTTACTTCCCAGCGTCTCAGCTCGGCAGGCATTATTTTCAAAATCCATGCTTTCATAGCTCCCCTCACTCTCCTCTCTGTTAATTTTGTTTTGCTAAGAATGAAAAATTAAGTTGAATTTTTTTGTACCAAAGAAATTGAATACATAAGATAATTAATATAATGAAACAATCAATGATAATAATAATAATATATGTAAGTATGTTCGACAAATTTAAATGTAATCAAAAAAACAAATAGGATTCAAAAGAATCTTTCAAGATACCAAAGAAATTCAATTCACAAGAAAAAAACACACCAAAATAAAAACAAGAGGTTTTGAATATCACCAACAAAAAACTTTCACCATTGCGTAATAGCAAAATCGGATTTCTTATTCCCTTTGTCATCTTGATCAGTCCATTAGTTCTATTAAAAGAAGCAACAGGAGAAAAATCCAATGTCCTCTTCGAATACGTCTTCAAAACCTCTTGGAAAATATAACATTGTCAATGAAAAATAATTATCACCAAAAAATAACAATATAAGAAAAAAGAAACTCTTTCAATCTCCTTCGTCTCTTTCAACTTCATTTAATTTCCCATCTCTTAATCAAATCAGTTAATCTACCTACTTTTTGATGATTTGATTGAAGTGAAGATCCTTCAGAAGATTCACTACTTCTACTAATCGAATTTCTTACATTCATATTCATCAATCTATTCTGATTAGTTTGAATAATAAATTCATGTTCTTTTTTTCGATTATCATATCGTTCATTGATAGATAAAGATCTAGTAGAAATCAATTTCACCTCACTTTCTTCTTCAGTTCCTTCATCTTCATCTTCTTTTTCTTCTTCTTCCTTATCAAAACTTTCTACTACGTTAGGTAACACGCATAAACTCCTCTTGGACGGTGACGTTCTTAAAAAACTCAATGAAGGTGATGGAGTAAAGATTGGTGTAGACAATCTCTTGGAAGTAGCTTTCTGTACAGCTGCATTCGTTTCTTCCATTGCTAAAATCAATTCTGGGTTAATCAGCTCTTCTCCTTCCGCATTTTCCTTTGCCCCTTCCCTGTGCCTCATGATATCAATCACACTAGGTGAGATTTGTCTTTTAGTCCTTGATTTTCTAGATAGTGTGATGATTGATGGATTCGTCGGTGATTCAACGATGTAACTACTATGCCTTCTTCCAGATTTCAAACTTTCTCCTTCCACAATCGATTCTTCTCGCGTTATATCAGTAGTAGGAAAAGGTATCAAATCGAGTTTCGAACTTCTTGGAACTTCATTTCTTGCTGAGATAACAGTTGATGGACTAGTGGAAGCAAACAATGGTCGTATTCCTACCGTTCGTGCATCAATAGATGGAGCTCTTTGAGGGGTAGGTAATGGTCTCCGAGGTAATGGTGGAGTAGGACCAGTCTTTGATGAAAAACTTTCAACCAACGCATTAACAGAAGAAATTCTCATATTTCCCGGTGGAGAAGGGGATGCAAATGAAAGAGGCGAGTGTATCGAAATGGGTCGGATTGCCCTTGGTGCACTGATTTCGATATTGGATTGGGAGAAGATCGGGAGTTGCGGGGACTGTTTAGGTGTCAAGATATCATTGACAGGCAAAGGTTGACTAGATAAAACTCGAGGCACCGTTTGATCATTTGGCTTGGAGAGAGTCACAGGTTCCTTTTCTTGCTCCGAGGGCATCGGTTCCTTTGTAGGCTCCAAATGATTCGAAACCAATTCTTCATCTGCCATCTCGATACCCAATTCTTCATCTGCCATCTCGATACCAAGTGCACTCCATTTAGAATGTTTTCGTGGTTGAATGTCCTCTAAAACTTTCACGTGTCGAGCTTCTTCGCTCTCGCCTTTGTTTAACCATCGCGCAACCTTTTCTGCTTTCGAGGATTCAGGTTTCTCTTGATTCACTGGGGAGGGGGCGCTGGTGACCGAGGCAGGGGGTGGCTGACTCATTCTCTTCCGCTGACTCGTGTTTTTCTTCAAGCTTCGTTTCTTGACCACTAACGGTGTCTGCGTAGTCACGATAGGGAGTACAGGCGCTGCAGAACAATTTGGTAAAGATTGGTGTCGATGACGATGATCAAAAGTTGGAAACAGAGCAGCAGGGGGTACAGCAGGTTGACGCGGTAGTTGATGGTCATCGGGCTTATCGTCTTCTAACAATTTGAGTGGATCGTCGCCATTGAGCGAGTGAAGCAAGGGAGTCGATGACGGTGGTGGTACCCAGTTCGACATGTTTGGCGTTTTGATCTGATCTTTTTCACCTGAAGACGCAGAAACCGACTTTGCCAACTTGAGAGGGGCGACGACCGCATCAACGAAGGCTTGATTGTAAGCGATGCCAGAGCTCTTGACTCGCAGAGCACCAGCGGTACCTGTATAACTCGGAGTCGTAGGACGTTCGAGTTGTGAGTCAGGAGCAACTGATAAGTTTTGAGAAACATTTCTGGGCGACTTTTGATCTAGTGACTCGTTGATCATAGTGTTTGTAGAATTCGCTCGATTGAGAAAGCCGACCAAATGGAGTATCCCAGCTGATGAACTCTTCGGCAGTTTAGGTTTGACGGACACTGGCGGTGGATTGTCGTCAGAATGAGAGCTCCGAGAACTGCATGAGGGTGGTAAACTAGTCTCATTCTGGTTAGAATTTGATTGCATCCCATCAGCTTCACTCGAGGTGTGCGACGCCTCTGAAGCTTGATCGGGAGTTCGTTGACGAAGATCATCCTGAGCGGCAACGAGATCTTCGAGAGTTTGAACACTATCACTACCTTCAGATCTCCTCGGCTTCATACCCCTGGTGTGGCTGATCATTCCCGGTGGATCGCATAGCGATTCTAAAAGTTCCTTAGTAACATGATTGGCATCCATAGTGCCTATACGGCTCTCTCCCGCCTCGCCAATGGTCTCGAGTCGTGCTGGTTGAGAAACTATGGCTCGCTCTGGAACACCGCCTTCAAATTCGAGAGCCTCTGAATGCATGGCATCCATCAAACCTAGACAAAATATGACATCTCATGAGTGCCTGAAGACGTCGAGAGGCGTTCAAAATAGTAGCACACACCCTCAGAGACTTGATCCAAGGCGATCTCGTGAGCGTAAGAGGATCGGCCCCAATTAATGTCTGGTTGGGCTGTCGATACAAGAAAGTAGAACGTCAACAGAAGATGAGATTAGGAAATTGTTGGCCACGCTGACCTCTTGACCCCATCGGCGTGCTTTGTCGATGATCCGAAAACATGGACTGCTGCAAATTCCAACAAGTGTCACCGGCTTTGAAAAGTATGTGCAGAATTTGATCAACCTTCTAGAAACGACCTGTAAGATAATTGGAATTTGTCTGCTCACTTTGCTGTGATGGTTCGACATTGGTACTCGATTGCAATGCATTCGACCATGATGAGTACTGTTCATCTTTGCAATCCCCGACGCCAAGTGAGGCAAACAAGTCAGTATGGTGACAAGCCCAATCGTGTAAGAGTCTGCGAGTTACTTGTATTACTTACCTTGTGACGTGGTGATGGGAGCACCCAAAGGTGGGGTGGGTAGGGCACGTTTCCTGACTGAAACCGACATTTGCAGCTGTGGACTCATCATGGGCATGGAGATTCTCCGGCTGGGCCCCGATGGCGTGTCACGCGCACCTCCATCCTCTGTACCCGCTACGGCATTTGATGTATCGCCCTCGTTGTATCCAGAGCGTGGGATACCAGAGCTCCCCGACTGAAGAGATAGTGCCGGAGTAGGGGGTAACGACTGATGTCGTCGGGTACGTGATGGATCAAAAGGTTGAGATGACAGATTAGGACCTGGAGAGGTGAAATAAGATGAGACAGGAGTCTGATGCTCGAGATTTGGCACCGTGTCCGTCCTTCGACACCAGGGCGTTGCTGGAGGGGAAAACAAATTTGCGTTGACCGAAGAGGATGGGATAGGTTGGGGCTGACTGGATCCCGGATCAGGGTATAAGGAATAGGAATTTGAGTGGGGTGGTTGATAAGGTTCTGGCCATGGTGAGTGGACGTGTGGCTGACAATAACTCGTTTCAGGTGGTAGATCAGATAAATAGGGTGTCACGGGTGCAGACCAATTGGGTGTGGGTGGATAATATGGAAGACTAGGCCTGGCCGAATGTGCAGGCTCGTATGCAGGGCTTGATGAGTACGGAAAAGGTGAAGAGAATCTTGCAGACGGAAGCGGCGAGTGACGAGGAGTTGGTAAGGGTGAAAAGCGAGCAGTCGGGACGGGTGAGGGGCCCCCCGATCGAGCATCAGGCCAATCTGGTTGTGGCGAGCCACAGCGTGAACCGCCACCCGGTTGTAATGACATAGGATGGGGGGAGCTAGATCGAAGAGAAGAATGGCTGGCAGGTCTAGAAGGATGTGATTGGTTATGATGAGGTATGGCCAGTGGATCAGGGCTTCGAATATGATCGATGGCAGTCGGAGTAGCTTCACATAATGCTTCAGGGGGTAAAGATGCAGGATGCACGATCTCGATGGGTAATTCGATCACCAAGTCTTCCCTGTCAACGCGAACAACATTGGTCAGTGATTCTCTCAAGTCATCATCTCATCAGAATGCTTACGACAAGGCTCCAAGTTCGATTTCCACCCTCAAGAAAACCTGAATCGTGAAGAGAGTCATACCAAGGGCCGTAAAGCACTCAGCTTCGTGAGAGCTTGAGTCCTTGTCAGATTCGATGATAGCCGGGAGTGGACACGATAAATCAATCATTTTCGTTTGTCCAGAGACTGCGGGGATCTCATATTCAGGTCCGCGTAGTGTCCTCGTACAAACCACCTGGACAGGGTTCTCTGCTTTGGAATCTTGAGAAACGATCAATCGTCGACACAACTTGACTGTCACCCCACCCGACAACTGACAAGATATGTAAGAGAACGCGTCAAGTTCAACATAAGAATCCAGTCATTATTCATTGAGCACCTACCAATCTACGGGAGTTATTTTTGACACTCAAGATAGCTTGGATGAGACCGGGATTAGGAGAGGGAAGCGAATTCCAATGAAGCCGTTTGTCCATCTTGAGTTCAGCCCATACACCACCACCACCACTTGCACCCTGAATCTCAGCTCTTGCCTCAACCGGTTCGTGAAGGAGAGCAGGTGAAGACCAATCAGGCCGTCGGGCGATGATGTTGATTGAGCGTGTGGCAGTCACGACGACGTTTTGTTGAGATTTGATAGTCAAGACCTGACAAGTAGCCTTAAGTGTGTAACGAACCGCGCCTAATTGCTCAAATGTAGCTGATGAGGGAAGTTTAGAAGGCAGTGGGAACGAGAATGGAAACTTTGTTCGACCACGAAGAGCTTTATAATCTAAAACATGAAATCAAGATGAAACACGTCAAAGAATGATGGTCAGGATAGATCATAAAGAAGGTTTAAGCTCAGGATCGAACTAACAATGACCAGCGATGGGAGCTTCAGATGTAGCTACTGCATTACTTGGGGGTAAAGATGGGCCTTGAAACAAGCATTTATGCGGGCCATGGATCGACGTTTGAGCGCTGTGATCACGTAGTTTGAGTTCTATGGGTGGGGAAGCAGAAAATTCGTTAGCTTGACGCGTCAAATAGCAGTGATATTGTAGAGACTGATGCAGAAGGAAAAAGAATGACCTTCAATGCCGAGAAACTCAATAGCCAATTGACCCAATGCTACTTTATTCTGATCTTTACATGATACTTCTAGCATACCAGTAAGTTTCGACCCTGCTACAAATCGATTTGCTGATGGAAGAACGGTGAGAGTGATGGAAGGGTGATGATAGGTTGCATTAGGTGGAAGAGGAGGTGAATGAGACCTTTTGCTTGAGTTGACCATATTTTTTTCTTTTCGATGGGATGTGATTAATGAAAGTTGTGATGATGATGATATAAGAGAATTGCTGATTGAGGATATCAAGTCGTAGCAAAAGATGACTATTAAAGGACTACCCTCTTCCTCTGGTTGATAAGATCTTGATCCTATGTGTTGTCCTTTTGATTGAAGTTGAATCGGGTTGACAAGGTATTGATATCAGAATGGATGGTGGAAGTGTTGGGAATAAAAGTGAAAATGAAAAACAAAGTTGATGATGAAGTTGAACAAATTTCTAAGTGGTGATGTTGTAAAATTAAAACTGTTTTTGTACAAAACAACACTTCGTCATTCCTTTCAAAGTTTTTTTTTGAGTCCAACTTTGACACGAACTCCATCTCTCTTTTCACTTGGTTGTTCGATTCTGATCAGTCAAGATCGAAAGAAATTTGATGATCATCTAACATATTGCATCAATCAAATCGGTCGTCCATTCACTTCATTTCAACATCCAGCTAATCATCATCACTTCCGTAACATACCACGGGAAAGATATCCTAAATGGAGTAACGAAAAATTAAGGCACGTTGGTTTGGGAGTTTTTGAAAGGATTCAAAAGAATGTGTACAAAACCATTGTGTTAAAAGATTGCTTAGTCATAATGTTCGATGATCTTCTGTCTTGCTAGCACTGCTTTTGGGAGCCCGTTTACTTCTTTCAAGCATGCCCGTTGATGCCTACTAAATTGATTTTGAAAAGGTTTTGAGATATCTGAACCCATGTCGAACCTACCATAATAGACCCGATGCAAAAGCACCTCTCAGATAAATAAACAAGAACAACACTCACGAGGCTGTTTACCTAGGTAGGGTAAGTAATGTAAAGAAGAGGTCTACGAGAAGGTGTTAATCAGATATTGAGAGTGATGAAAGGAGAAACAACACAGAAAGGTTGTCAGTTGAGGTATGTGTTAATAATAGGAACCTTCAAGATGGACTGATCTTTTCTTTTAACGGTCATGAAGAAAGACAAGAAGAATTTGCACAAGAGAGAACTTCAGAATGATAAGAATACGAAGAAATGACGTCATAAAGATCACAAACGGTAAAGAAAGAATTTGATTTTATAAAACCATTGGGTGGATATAAATCTTGACAAGAATTGACAACTCTATTACCTTTATCAACATTCCTACTGAAAACTGGTTAATCAAACTTGCGATTGCATGTTTCATTGGAACCACAAGAACAAAAATGACAAAAGATTTTCCAATTATCAAGTTCCCTGAGCGCGTCAATTTTCACATCGAGCCTTTTAGCTGGTACCAGAGTATAGCCATGGTCAAGTACAAAAGATGATGATTAGAAGACCCATTGCTAGGTTTTTATAAAGTGCAAAGCTGAAGCCTCATTGTGGACATGATAGTGTGTTCAAGTATCAGGTAAGGAATTCATAGCCTCGACACATTCTACGAGGCAATCATGGGTACCTGTTAGTTTTCACATTGACATGTGGTTGGTTTTCGTCATTTGTGGAAGTATATCAATTAATCTGCTCATATCTCTTGAGTGAGGTTTTGTAGCTGAAAAATACAACATCTGGCATTGAAATGTTTCAAGACATGAATATCTCTTGTCTCGTCTTTTGACTTTGTTTTGTTCATGGCATTTTGTTACCTATGCATACAGAGTGATAACCAAATCATATTTTTGCACGCTGCACCTTTTAAGAGATCTACTTTCCGCTGCTTGACTTTGTGTATACAAATAATACATTTAGTTTCATCTTAGGCATCAATCTTACTTTTACATTCTTCCCAGAGGTGACCTCTTTGTTGAGCATATTTCAACAGAATCCTGCTAACAGAAAAGGCGCATAGAATGTACCATCGTTTGTCAGAAGAGTAGATAAGTATGTATAGCCATAGGATTTGATGGTTGGATGTAACATCACGATATCCTCTGCAGTGCAATCTGCACGTGTCCCGGGTAGGGTGATCAGATCTTGAATCTCAATGGAATATAGAGGCTGAACTTTATTCTTCTACTATACCACTCAAGAAAACCGCTGGGGCCTAGAACAGCCTAGAGCAAGTTCCAATGGAATCAAATCCTGATTTCCACCAAGCAAGTGCCCATCAAGGCCCATCCACTCCTGAAACAGATCTACAATTCTGTTCCACATGTTGAGATCTCAAGTCTGTCTTGGAAGATGACTTACCTAAATCAGCTATGTACTAATCATCTAAAAACGTGCACAGAACCAAGCTCGATCCCGAGTTATAAATATTCTGCATTTCATAAGTTTTCACCCATGTTGGTGATGCCGCTGCAAGTGATTCACGCGTTCAGGGAGATTGGGGCCACCTTATGACGAAACGCCAATAATATCACCGTAATTTGTCATTACGTGTAGGTGTGAGCCATCTGATATTTTAAAGCAACCACTAATTGTTGAAGCTGACGATTATCTAGAATATGCGCAACGATGCTCACGACCCTGCCTCCCATGACTTTGAATTTCAGTAGTTGTAGGCAACAGTATACGCGTCCAATAAAAAACTACAGCGTCCATATGTATCATTGAATTTATCTGATGGGGACAATGTAACAGACTATGAAAGGTCCGCAGTTTGTTTACTCCCAAGCGTAACGACGCGTACCCAAACACACGGCGGTCAACGGCCCCATTTGGACGACGTGAAAGGAAGCCTGCTTGTGAGGAATTTTGATATATCGAGCTCAGGTCCACCTTTGAAGATCTTCCCAATATGATTGATTGCCCGTGTTTAGCCGCCTTGAAGAAAGAAAGACTGTTTCAAAAAATTGAAATCAAACGTGACATTTGTCATGGTAGATATGGCCAGCTTTGAAACAAATGTTCTCTCCTTCTATAGCTAAAGATCACCGCGTAGAGAGGTCAGCAATCTTTGACAAAATTTGAAAACTTAACAAGATAACATACTTACTAAAAGTTCCTCAATCAAAGATGATCAAGCATTTGCCTGAGGGCTCAGTAATTTTTATTACTTCTTCTTAAGCTACTATATAACCTGGTTTCAACATAGCTTGCATATCTAAATCCACTCATCCTTTACCTCTTCCAATCAACTCAAACTACCAAAACTTGATCAACTTCACAACTACTATCAAACTATATATTTGATTCTGTATCTCAAGTTATATTTTCCACTTTGTATGGTTCACAAGGTAAACACTGTGTCTCTTGCACAGCCACCATCAGCTAATAAGGATATCTTCTGCTATCATGATAGGATTCCACTGCAAAAATTACCACAACACACACTATTGATACCCCTGCAGGATTAAATTCTACCAACTCTGACCGGGCTTCATCAGGTGGTGAGACACCCACCAAGAAAGACAGCGCTGGAAAAACTACTGCTCCCCCAATGGTAGGCTTTCATGTTTGTCCTACAGTTTTGTCATTTTGAATCTTCCAACCTAATCCTTCTTGATTTCATCAGGCTGGTTCATCAATGGTCCCTGGATTTATGTCTCCTGATGGAAAATGTGCCTGTCCTGGTATGGCTCCTGGTGTGTAACTGGATTGACAATTTACTGGACATAACATGCCTCTTTGACTGACTCATATTTTTTCTATTAGTACCAACCTGATCTCCAGCATCTGACAGTCCTTTGTGTAAGTAAACCTCTACTTATGAAAACTGATGATAATCCTGATCAATCCAATTGGTTCTCTACCTTGCCATTTTGTTCCAAAACCAACTCTTTCTTGAACATCAATAACTGTGGACCCTAGTTCCCACCAGTGATGCCTGACAACAACACAACTGTATCCACTGTAAGTATCTCAACGTTTATATGCCCAATTTCTTTTGTTAAACTAGGTATAACTTTATTTGAAGGACATCAGTGCTTCAAGCTTTCTAAAGGCATCCACTAATCTCTGTTTCATAGTGGTTGCTAATGTTGCAGGGATCAAAGCTCTTGTCACTTGATTAAGTTCTTCAGGTGATACATTTTGTGAAGTCTGATAAATATTCTGTTGTATCATTTTTTAGTCAACTTAAGTAACTCTACCAATCTCACATTAAACAGCTTTGTGTGTTTTTATTCTGCTTGTTTATGGACTTTGAACTGTTTACACCTATTTTCTGGGTGAGTTCTAATCTAAGTTTTTGATATCCATCTTGAATATATAAAGTAATACTTACAATTCCAGGCTCATTATTCACTGTCAAGAGCCCTCTTTGGGTATGTTTAATTGTTCAAGTGCCAAGTTTAAATTGCATTATGAGCTAGATGACTTGAACAAACCACTGATACTGCATTATCACACCTGTCCAGCTAAAGGCTCCATTGCATATGGATGGATGAGTAGAGAAATGAGGTTCACTAAAATGGGACTCTGAACTTGGATAACAATGATGAATGTGTGTAGTGGCAGTGCACCAGATAAAACCATCTTTGAATTCCTCATGTGATAACCTATATGTAACCCAATTAACTTGAATGTGAAAATCATCTGTATTATCTGTAAAACTGAGTTGCTCATCCTTATGAACTTCCAGCCGTTTGATGGATTGTTGACTTTGGAAAAAAGAAAACACCTGAGTTTTCATAAAACATCTCAAGATTTTTTCATTGTTTTCATTTTCTCAAGTTGATTGAGTCATCCAAACTTGTTGATCCAAGTTGATTCCTCTTGCTTCAAACTTGTGCCGTTATGTGCAGCTTATTTTAATAATGGTCCTCATTTCCCACCCTGTTGTCGACTATTTGCTGTTTGATAAACTCATAGTTCCAAACAAAATTGTAGTCTCTTAAGAGTCTCTTAAGTCGCTTTTTAAAGCTTGCAAAAACCTTTTGTCACTAACAACAGTGAGCCATAGGGCAGTTCAAGTCAAGAAATGCAGACAACATGACACAGAGTTGCAATCAAGTCTTTTAGGGTTTTTTCCTCCTTACAATTCTTGATTGCATAGTCACAATTACTCTAAAATCCAATTTTAAGTCTTTGTAAAACCAGGGCCACTGCATCCTACTGTGCATGTCTCTTTTTTTCTGTGTCCGACAGTCCTTGTTTGGTTGTCTGCCCTTTTTCTAATTGCCTTGTTGAAGTTCAACATATTCTTTTAGCAGTTTATTTTGGATTTCATCAAGAGTTAATCCATACTGATGAGAGAAAATTGTTATATCCAGGTATACCAAAATTGAAAAAAATGGTAGGTGATTGTCATTGCACTCAAAGTCCATTTGAGTTGAGTGAATTGCTGAATTAGAAGCAAATGTGTGCAATGAGATGAGGTATCTACTTTGATTGTTGATATCCATTGGTTGTATACCCTTGAGAGAATGAAAAGAATGCAAAAAACTTGACAATGTTTGGAAAAACTTGGTGACCTTTTGACAAAACCAAAGGTTGTTTTTGAAAACTCAAGCATGTTTTTATAAAGTCATCCTGCAAACAGGTGTACATACACAGACAACACCTCACTGTAAATAATCAACTACTGGAGCGTAGAAAACAAAATAAATTACACCCAAAAAACAGAAGTCTTTTTTCAGCTTCTTTCACAATCACATACAATAGATTTCAAAAGTCTTGAAATCCACTTGTTTTCAAAATTGAGAGATGGTCCGTGCGCCTGGCAGTATAGTTGAGATTAATTGTGACATCTGTCAAACTTACACGCCACATCCAACAATATGCAGATGCTTAACTTCAAAAAATCAATGATCAATTCTATGATTCCTTCTTCTCCATAAACTATTGGTGCCCAAGTGGTAACAAGCTGCGGTAAAGGCTTGCCACGCTGGATTAAGTGTAGTCAGTGTTTGACTCGCTCTTCTCTTTTGTCACCCGTGATTTTTTTCGTCAAGTCATTAATGACCAATAGCACCTAACCATGGACAAAACAATCAACACCTCCGTTTTATTCTCTTCATTTTGTTCTACCGCAACAAGCAAAAAAGGACTGTAAAAAAATTCAATTAATAGTTAGAGACAAAAGCAGACTTGAACTTGGTTAGTTGCCCTGGTGGCAAGCTTTATTGTAATGAGAACAGACCCTCATGCTGCTTTGTCACAGCGCTTTTGTATTGTCTTGTATTCTTTGCTGTGAGTACGACCACACCTTAGGAATATATATGTATAAATATCAGATCTGGCATGTAAGTTTGACAGATGTCACAATTAATCTCAACTATACTGCTGGGCGCACGGACCATCTCTCAATTTTGAAAACAAGTGGATTTCAAGACTTTTGAAATCTACTGTAATACTAATTCCACATTGCATGTATGCAACAAGATGCCTGCAGGCTGATCTATGACTCTGTAAGAGACAAAAAAGTATGTCCCAACAGTGGCTTGAACACTGGACCTTCAGATTTAGCTGTGACTTCAGTCTGACGCTCTCCCAACTGAGCTATTAAGACAGGCTGAGAGCAGGGGTAGCATTTCGCGGTTCCAACCCACATGAGTCTCGTCTGTTTGTGTAAAATACACCAAAAAGACATAGATTGGAGCACCTCTTTGTGTTTCTTGAATGAAAAGAACAGCATATTTATGAAGATAGATATCTTGGGAACATCTGTCTAAATTTATGGTCTTCAAACCTGTGCAAAAACCATGCAAAACCAATGTGCAAAATCTGTGTAAGATTTCTTGTACCAATGTTGCACTTAAATTTTTTTGACAGCCCCAGCTATTGCGTTCCAACTGGTACAAAAACAGTGAAGTGCAAGATCCATGCACGGAACTTGCACAAATGTTTGCACAGGTTTGAGGACCATAATTTTTGAAAATCACATGAGGAGTAAATAATCAAACTTTAAGCCTCCCAAGACAGCTGTATACCAATATTGGACCCAATTCACATGAGCTGTGCATCATCTTTCCCATTGATAATAAACTAAAGTACAGTCAACTCTTCAAAAACTCTACTCAATGAGTCATACTCTGGCCCAGAACATTCTTTTTTGTTGGCTTTATCTTAAATTCATTTACCGTCTTTCTTGAAAAGCTTGTCCCAAAAGCTTTCAAGGACTAAAGGTTTGTTTGTAAATCTAAAAGATGATCAGGCTGATCGAGCTGATCTTGAGTAAGCCAGGTCAGGTTTGACCTGGCTAAAGAACCCGATCCGTCTCCTACCCGTCTCATATTACCGGTGGTCAAAGGAACTGACGGTCCCATCCTTGTTCCATCCTGGCTATCCGGTTTTTGGTATTGGATTTTGATATCATCGATTGATCAATCACTCCTCTTACCTCACATTTCCTTTCTTTTCGAAATTGGCTGCGACTTCCCTAAAATCATATTGGAACAACAGGTAAGGAGAGAAGGTTTCTTTCAATATTATCGTATATTCCTTCACTCTTTTCAATCCAGCACTATATCACTCAAGTTGGGGAATTCAGGGGCGCACTGATAAGATTAAGGCTGCTACCTCCCCAGCTCACGGTTAACCTAATGGTTTTGGGATGGGGATTGATAGGATTCAAGTCCATCCCACCGTACCAGGACCCCGGTATGCTCCTATAAGGGGTAGTCACATCAAAATATATCTTTTGAGCTCCCGCGGAGATAAGTCACTGGCTGGACCCATAACTCTAAGACAGTTTAATCTTTCAAATGAGCTGTATTGTATATTGAAGCCACTCTGAAATAGGCAAAAACCGGCAAAAACCTCAAAGACTAGTGCATAATACCATGAAGCGTAAACCCGCGGGAGCTCAAAATATATATTTTGATGTGACTACCCCTTATAGGAGCATACCGGGGTCCTACCGTACCTCCTTTAATTGCTCTGTTACCTCTAAATGATCTCCTTTTAATCGATCCTCTGCCAAAAATACTGACCCATTAATGATCTTCTTAAAGCATTTTGTCTGCTCAGATGGCTCTGCTATAAACCATGGCTATGAGTCCAACTTCTGATGTGAGTTGATATGCTCACAGTCAGTGTCATACATCATGTAGGCTGATAACTTTTGTCTTTGTTTCTCCTGGCTTTATAGGTTGTGACGAATCCAGTTTTTGACACTGGCATCAATGCCTTGGTTGATTACACTATTTGGGTTCCAAAGATCAAATCCGGGAAAAAAGCCGGGCTTGAGCCGTCATGGGAGTCTGCCAAGCCAGACAACAAAATTAGGGTTTTTCTTTTGGAAATCAACACTTCATCATTCAGAAATGCAAGGCTTCAAGTTTTATTTGAAATCCAGAAATCGGAAGTGCAGGCAGCCACTGTGCTAAGCGCTGCTGATAAAGGAGAGGGTAGCTTAGGTGATTTGAAATGGCAAGCTTATATCGCCACTAGCAGATTGTACCCAAAGAGCGGCAACCGAGTCAAGTTCATTACCAACGATGCCGAATGGAACGATTGGTTACATATCTGTAACGCTTCAAAAGACAAAGTTTGCGGTCTGAAGCTAGTAATGGAGAACCCCACTTTGGCTCAACGAAAAAAAAGAAAGGTGCGTGTAACCGTTCATTGCACAATCAATTGGCTAATTTTTGGGCTTTGGAAGAACGAAGCCGTTTTGATTGAAGCAGCCAAGATCACCCGTCGTCATGATCGCAAACAAAAACAAAAACTTTCAAAGAAAACCCACTGTGGTGGTGACCAAGGTCTGACAGCAGAAGAACTAGCCCTAGACGATGATCCAGAACCTCCAAGTCCAAGTGATAGTTCATTGGAAGTAAGCTGTGTACATTTGACTTTTAGTTTGACCAATACTGATCAACAGTATTTGTTTTTGTACACCTAGTCTTGCGAAAGCACTGGAGGTGATACTGACACTGATGCGGTGAAAATTGTGGCCGATTTGATTTACAAACACAACCCGATCAAACCCAGCTACCATCAGTCCATCCCAGTTTATGTGGACCCAAAGGAGACTGACCGATTTTTTTACATCACTGCCGGGATGTCTAGAATCTGGGCAAAGGAGAAGGTGAGACTTCTAAACAATAGGATTTTGATTGATTCTGACCTGTTTTCCATTGTCAGCTGGTCTGTGATTCTAAAGGAACGCAGGTAGTCACAACCTGTATACCACCAAAAGCTGGAATTCAATGGTTGAGCCAATCCGCTGAACAACTCAAGCGTAAGAAGCCTGGTTCTAGTGGGGACTCCGCCATCACCGACATGCTCAAGCATATCATGGGTTCTATTGTACAACCACCCATTGATGCAGCCGAAGGGAGTACTAGCACGTCTTTGTCTGCTCCAATAGCAGATTATCTGATTTTTTGTGGTATAAAGGATGAGGACCGATCAATTGAGGCTTGTCTGACTGAGGCAGGTTTGGATCAGTACACTCTTTTCAACAGAGAGTTCCTGCCTCGCAAGGATTTACTCAAATTGAATCTGGTTCCAGGTGTAGTCACTAGATTGTACATGAATGTAAAGGCTTTTGCCAAACACTTGAATGAGTCTAACATTCAATAAGATAATTTTTAAGAATTCAAACTATTATTATTAATTGTGTTTCCCTGTATATATCCACATGGTAATTTCAAGTGATCGCAAATGTCTGGATATTTCAAATTGGGTTTCAAATTATCCTTTATCATTGTAATCTTGTGTCTTGTGTGTGTATCTCAGTTTGTATCAATCTTATCTTTGATTATGTAGGTTCTTAGTTGACTGGTCTGCCCATCCTATTGTACTTTACATTATCATTAACTGAATAATGCGAAATGATTGATTTGTTGTGTTCCTTTTGTCTGTTTGAAATGCAGTTCTTTAACTTGCAGAGTTTTTTTTAGTGATCCAAAAGAAGCGAGACCAGCCCGATCAAATTTCTTGAGTTGAACTTCATGACATCATGATGGACAACAAGCTTGTGGATTTGGACTTGATCAATATGATCAAAACCTTTGAGAAATCTTTAATATAAAGATTTCTTGTTGTTTCATTCCTTAACATCAATTCATAAATTTTAAAAACAATGTCGCCACTACGCAAGCAACCCCAAAGAAAGGCTAAAGTTGCAATCAAGGCTTACTATGATAATTCCAAGATATCATTTGCTGCAGGGCCTCAAAAGTATCACCGCGAGCCCATGGTGGGAGGTAGAATCCCTTGGATTCATCCTAAAAGATACCCAAAGCTCTATATGGATATTGTTATGATCCACTCTTGATTCATATCTTCAATCACTATTGCAGGCATTGACAAATGTCCTTTGATGCCGTACTGGAATTCAGACCAACTTCCGGACTTTGAAAACTATCTAAAGGTCCATGTCAATTGCAATCACAAGAGTTCAACCGCAAGTGATCGAAATCGATGGAAGCGAGAGGACGCTCGCAAACGATTGGACTTACACCGTTGGACCCAGGCCAGCCTTGCCATCTGGCGTTCAAAGAAGCAGGCAGAGGCTCATACCAACTTCTTCTTTCTCAAGGGTGCTCTTGCCGACGTACAAAACTACGGGCCGGACTGGCTTTTCACCCCAGAAGATTACAAACTAGCTCATAAAGTCCTCCGGAGTTCATCCAATGCAGAACAATACTATGAACAACCTGAGGAGGAGAGAAAACAATGGCTTGAGGAGCAATTGTTCGAGGCTCGCAATGGTCACGATAGCCATTCTATGCACAATTTAACATGGTATAAGCCGTATTGACTATCTTATTTTAACTGTTTCATTGTCAAATACTTCATTATTATACGTACTCATTGAAGAATTGATCAAATCTTTATTATCCAATGCTCATTTTCATACATTTATACATACTCATTCAAGAATTTTTCAAATCTTCATTATTGAAGACCTCATTATGATAGTTACTGATTCAAGAAATGGATATTTTTTATTATCAAAGACCTTGTTATTATACTTACTCATTGGAAAGTTGGATATTATTCATTACTGAAAATTATGACACTTACTCATTATATTGTTCATTATCAAAGACCTCATTATGACACTTACTCATTAAAAAATTGTACAAGTTATGTTCACTTTTTCATTATTACTCATTCAAGAAATGTAAAATTTATGTTTGATTTTTAATCCCCAAAGATCTCTATATGTTTCTTACTCATTTGAGAAATGAAAAATTCATGTTCAATTTTTCATTATCTTACTTACTCATTTAAAACTTGTATGTGTTTCCATTGGCAAATTTTTTCATATGTTACTTACTGATCTAAGAATTGGTTACTTTATATTTAATTTGGACATCGGTTTAATTTGAAATAAAACTATGTCACAATACTGCTATAATTTCATCATAGACATTGTAAAAAATCTCTTAATATCCAGTAAATAAGGTGGTGAGCTTCAATAATGTATGTTAAGTGATATTTAGTGTAAATTAATACAAGATGGTTCAGAAGCTTTGTCATAGTCCAATCTCTTCGTAACCAGAGTACAAATACAAACTCTTACACAAGGCATGATCCATTATCTCACATGTTCTATCAATTGTTTCACCCTTAATATCGGCTGCATATTGCAAGGACTGTGTTCGACAAAACAAGCTCTTGAGCACGCTGAAAGCTGTTTCAATCGGATTCAGGTCAGGACAGTACGGAGGTAGATACCTCAGCATCACACCTGAAACAAGAACTCCTTGTCAGAAACTGTCCAACCAAACACCAATAATGTCTGCAACTCACCTGCTTGGCGACATAACTTTGCAATCCGCCCACCGTGATGAATCTGGGCATTGTCCAGAATCAAGACACTGTTGGGAGCCGGATAAGGCTGCATCCGAGGTAACTTAGAGTCATGCAATACAAAGAATTGTCAACATTTGACTTGCTGTGACAACAAAAAAAGACTTACCAGTCTGTACTTCAGGAATTTTTCAAAATCCATTCTCTTAATACTGCCTTCCTTCACCTTAACCGCTAAAACTCCCTTCACCCCAATAGCTGGCAAAAGCGAGTATCGCTTGGCAGACATATTACGGACCGTTTCATAAGCCGGTGTCCCTTGAGGTGATCGAGCGTTGAACCTCAATAGGTCCCTCTCGCATATTGCACTCTCATCTAGAATTGGATTGAAATACCAAGTCAGTATAGATGTTCAATGTCATGTTGGATTGTACAGTCCCCTCCAAGTGGTTTACGTAATCATTCAAGTTATGCAGTGGCGGGGCCGGGGCCTGTTGCAAACCCGATGATTACAAATCCTAGGCGTGGGGACGTGTACAAGCATAGAAGTTTCTTACCGGTAAAAACAAGGTATTCTGCTGGAAACTGACTAAGCTCGTCATGTAACTTCTGTCGTGCAAAAGCTGACCTTTTTGAATGTCTCACATTGGCTTTCTTAAGAGTGAGGTGTAACCGGTGATGAAGCTCGACTTGTAAAGTTGAAATAGAAGCCCAGATGCCCCCCTTGTCATAGACCTGAGCGCGTATCTCGTCCAAGAATAGGGTCGAGTTGGTACGGACCAGTTCCTCAATGAATTCGCGGTTGGCTGGTCCATATACACACGGTCGACCTCGTTGTTTGTAGTCGTGAGGATTGCGGATGACGGCGTGGGTCTGATGATACAAGTCCATCCATCGGCGAAGTGATTTCGAGTGGAAAGGCTCGTGCAACACATTGTGTACTTGGTCGTCTGTCATTCCATCTAACAACAGATGAACCGCTGCAACCTTGATAGCGGGATCATACTTTACAAAAGGCATTTCTTCTGAAGATGTTGATAGTACCGGGTCAAGCAAGATGAAGTTTGAAGAGGAAACGTTGAATTTAGACAAAGAACATAGCAGAAATGAGAAAATGATGGTGATGATGAGGGAATGGGAGAATCGATGGCTAAAAACCAATATGTACCAACTAGGAAACCTGAGGTCTTTGATCAGATCTGGATATTGGGACGGGGTAGGAGACGGATCGGGTTCTTTAGCCAGGTCAAACCTGACCTGGCTTACTCAAGATCAGCTCGATTGGCCTGATCATCTTTTAGATTTACAAACAAACCTTTAGTCCTTGAAAGCTTTTGGGACAAGCTTTTCAAGAAAGACGGTATGTCTGCTTTAAAAGGTGAATGTCCATTTATATTATCATGTAATTTACATTTCATCTTATTTTATTTCACATTCCACAAATTCATCTTATGACATCATTCTCTCATGTTTTCATTTTGTGACGTCATATGATTTCATTTTTCTGTTCTCTTGTTTTTGCTTTACTTATAACCTGAACCCTGATACAGTTTCAGTCTTTCTTTTTCTTCATCTGACTGTATCACTCACAATCTTATTTAATTTATCAGCAGTTTCTTTCTCTTTTTATCTAATGTTTACTGGTTTGTATCCAGCCCAACAGGTTATGAGTTATGAGCAATTGAATCTTGCTATTCACTCAATTGATCCCTATAATGGCATCCTCCTCCAATCCTGTGGTTACTGGAAAGGGCAAAACAGGAGTGTCTACCCCGTCCACTAATATCAAGTATCCTTTTTGTGTAGGTCCTTGTTGGGGTCCCTTGGCCTTACCAACGTCACCTGTTGTTGGCCTAAGACTTCTGTCTCTTCCTGGCAATGATTCCAATTATGGAAATTGATAATCAGCCATGTCAGGATCCATTATTGGAGCTGGTTTGGTTCACATTCTTAATACAAACCTTTGTGAACCTGAACAGCCTAATTTCCAATGGCTTCAGCAGAACAATTCTATCTGTTCTGTTCTTCTTCAATATGCTCATTCAGCCAACTATACTGTTCTGCGCCCTCATATGGGTGACACTGCTAAGATGTGGAGTGCTCTTTTGGACTCTCACAACAATACCTCCATGAGATCAAATCTTTTTGTTATTTGTCAACTTATCTCTTGTCAAATGCTTGATGACAACATCGAGGTTCATTTAGACAATGTTGAAAGGCTTGGTGAATGAGTCAAGCAACTTGTAGATAAGTCGCCTTTGGCAGTTGGAATGGCAATATTGTTTGCGCAGCTATCAGTTCCTCCGTACCAATTGATTGGAACTTGTCAATCAGTGATCTGTTGGGTCAATCTACAATGACCTCTGTCTCTTTCATTTGGACTCTTTGACACAAAGGTATACAACAACAAGATCATGAAAGTGCTGCATCTGGTCAAGTTCTGGCTGTTTCTAATTGTCCAAATCCACCTCAGCTCTCTGCTGTTGGTTCCCACCCTCCTGTTGCAACCTCAAGCTCCTGTATCCCACTCTCCTAACTTCAGAAAGAATACTCAACAGGTAAATTGTTGTGAACCTGTGCTCAACAATCAATCTCCAAGTACTGATTGTAGTCACTGTGGCATTTGTGACCATGACTGGCAAACTTGTGATAAATTAGCCAGAGAATGGTTCTTTCAAGTCATGCAAAATCAAACATCAACTTTCTCATCTGTGGTACCAGCTAATGTAGTTGATCAGGAGTCTATATATCATCCTTCTCCATCTAATGCTTTGTCTTCTCAACCTGGGTGGTTGGTTTCACATACTTCAACCATGCCATCTCGAATTAAATCAGTAAGGGATCCTGCTCCCAATACTCAAGTTTTTTGTCCTGAAGGATCAGGTTTTCTATTTGTTGATGATAACCTTGTATTAAACACTGAGGTTGGTAAACAAATTTGGGTTCTGGATCCAGGATTCACTCAGTCCTGTTTGGCTGATTTCTTACCTGATTAAATTGATGGTTCAATGGATATCTCTGTCCCAAATGTGTCAGCTGTTACAGTAGCTAATGGTATCAGACTGAATGTTATGGGTCAAAGATCTTTACCTGTGCTGGGGTGCAAAACTGGGCCATGTTTCAACATTCTGGAAGTACCCAGTCTAAAACAGAAAACCTACTGACTGATATATTTTCCCTCAGATACACTGAGGAAGTATAGCAAATCCTAAGCCTAATTCCGGATACCCCCTTAATCTACCAGGTAGATCAAGTACATAGAGCTCTTCAAGAGAGACAAAGTTACCTTGAGCTTACAGGAACCTGCAAAGAGTCTACAAGGCATTTCACCTCAAGGAGCAGCTCAAAAAATGTGCAGGACTTTTAGCTTAACCCAAATCCTCATTCTAAATCTATTTAGTGTGACTATATTATCATCCACAGCATTGGTGCTTACTGATCTATCACAATTCACACTATCAATGATACTCCCCTAAATTGTTGTCATAGTACATGTCTTTTGCCATTACAGTGGAAATACTCATCAGTTGAAATTGACCTTCTTAGGAACATTCAAGACACTAACCAGATCTACAATTTTAGTGTCTAGTGAAAGCAAGAACCTCACACTTATCATATCAGGAGATGTGAGCTGGTTGATTGATCAATATACATCTTCAAAACAACCACAATAGCTGATAGGTTTCCAAAGGTCACTTGTTGCTGAAAAGTATGTGTCATGAATGAGAAAACAGCTTTATACAGTTGAAACAGGCAACAACTTGATTTCACTAACCACTCATGCATAAAAAAGGAGACATCATTCCCAAATTATCTTTTGGGTATCAAAACAGGATATCCCACCACTGCCAAGCCTTGGGCAGAGAAATCTGAGGCATCATCAGAGGCAAATACTAGGACAGAGCTTGTACAAGGCTTTTATCCAAGGTATTTTTCTGTGCTGAGTTTGATTTACGCAAGGTTATGTATCCTACATACAGGCCAAGAATTGCTTTGTCAACAAGAAGGAACAGAAAACAATTTAAGCCCACAGTATATGTAGAATGAGTTCTGAGAGTCCTAAATCCATGGATTCACTTGGAGTGATCATGATCAACCTCATAACTCTTAAATGGAATCTTGACATATCCTAAGGGTGTTCAAGATTTCAGAAGTGACAGCCACAAGTGGACTTGTGAACTCCATAACCTAAACCTACGTAGATTCTCTCATGCATGCGTTCATGGTATGCACCTCCTCTGAGTCCTCTTAACACTTGCTGCCAGACTGACACCCGTGGCATGATTAGGTGGTATGGACATGATGTGATGAGGAGCAGCAGATGATGGGACTCTCAAAGTTACAAAGAAAACTGCAGAAGTGTCACTCAGGAGACTTCTGGTCCTCCAAAAGCTCAAGAAACTTCTGGAGCATGTCCTAGACGCTCCTGCGTGTCACTTCTTGAGGCCACTTCTCGGATCTTGAATACCCTTAATTTTAATTGGAAATGCATATTCACATTCACGGCTTGTGGTTATTCTGCTGATGTGGGTCTTCTTAAAGTTGCTTTTTGGCTGATGCTCTGCGCGTGAAGAACCGGCCACATACCGCTCAAGTGTGAATGTATCTTCGGTCTTGAACTTTTTTGATCTTGGACCCCGAAACGATGTTTTCGTGAATTTCAAGACCAAATAAATCAGATGGATCTCAACTCAGAAAAGGCAGAACAGGCTACAGGGTCAGCAATTATGCTCGCGTGGCAAAACTCGTACAAAGGTTGATGTAACACTGACTTGCAGACAATATTGAGCTTTAGTCTGCGAGGGTGGGTATAGTTACATCAGATTACAAAGGGACTTCAATGTGCTGTATCACAACACTGAACATAGGGCAATAGTTCATTTTCAATAGGGTGTAAATGACAATCGAGGGCATACAGAGGACGAGAATATAATCTAGATAGTCTTGGAGACACTGGCAACTGATTGACCAGCAGCCTTGGCACGTTTCTGCAACATGGCAAATGATTTGGCACCACTGGAAAGGAGGAAGACATAAGTCAGCCAAAGATCAGATAGAGAAGCCAACTATAATGATGAAGTGAACTAACCGGACACCACCACCCCAGTGTTTCTTGGCTTCATCGTATTTCTCGACAAAGTTGATCTTGACAGCGCTGACTAATTTAGCCAACTCGCTCTTGTCCTCGCTTCGGACTTCGGAGAAAGCAACGACGGCGGCAGTCTTCTTGTGGACGACGGTACCAAGTCGGGCCTTGTTCTTGACGATACAGTAGGGGACACCCATCTTACGGCAGAGAGCGGGGAGGAAGACAACCAATTCGATAGGGTCGACGTCATCGGCGATGACAACGAGGGAAGTCTTCTTGGCTTCGATGAGGGCGACAATGTGGTTGAGACCATATTTGACATAGAGGGCTGCCAGATTGAGAGGGTAGGTAAGTGATGGCCGATTTGCTTAACAGAAGGGCGAAAAGACGCACGTTTCTTGCCAATGGGTTCTCCCTTCTTGGCATCACCCTTGGCGATAGCTTCAGCTTGGGCAGTGAGACGAACTTTCTTTTCCTGTCGTGTCTCGGGTCGGTATTTGTTCATCAATCGGAACAGTTGGGTAGCGGTGTTCTTGTCAAGTGTGTGAGAGAATTGAGCGATTGAAGGAGGAACTTTGAGACGTTGGTTGAGGATGACTTTCTGCCTCTGAAGACGGACGTATTCGGGCCATTTCACGAAACGTGTTAGGTCCCGAGTGGGCTGGATGTCCTGGCCTGCACAGCGTATAGAAATGGAAGAAAATCGTTGGAATAGACTGGTCAGCTATGGGCAGTGAAGGGAACTCGGCGAAAAAATGATTCGAAGTATCAGCACATACCAATACCGAAGTTCTTGGGGCGACGCTCCAAAAGTGGGTTCTTGGCGCTTTTGCTGTTGCGCCCAGGCTTAGCACTGGTGGCGGCACCGGGGGCTTTCTTGACTCCAGACTTCTTTGGCGGCTGCGAGGTGATAGGGAGGGGATTACAACACAAAACAAGACGTAAGAACAGGGATTCGGGGTCATTGAAAGTAAAGGAGAAAGAACGGAAGAATCAGCTTCAAAAGCTTGATTCTTAAGCGTTGCTTATATTCTCCTATGTTTAGCTTTCTAACAGGCTTTTGATAGAAACCATCATATCCGAAGATCAAGTTTCAAGCCTCCCCGGGATAAAGACTAAGAACCAGAATTCTGGGCAGTCTTATCCCTGCTATGCATGGAAGAACAAAGTTCAACCAGCTAGGTAGAATATGTGATGACAATGATTTATGAGTGAAACGAAAGGTTTCTTGCATACCATCTTGAGGGCTTGATCGGGAGGTCGTTGTCGGAAACGAGTGTTGTGGCGATTGGGGTTACGTTCGGTGCGTTTCCCAAAGTTGACAATTTGCTTTGATTTCAAGGCGAGAAGCGTGTATATCATCACTTGAGACCTAACATTATGGCTTTCAGAGAAGTCATGTGTATGGCTCTGAACGGGTACGTCTCAACCCAACCCATGAATCCTCGTTCTTGAAGATAATTCCTCATCATCCTTCGCGTGGACTTGCATTCAGACCCCAAACGAAGCCATCTGGACCAACAAACAAACGAGCAAATTATCGATGCAATTTAGCTTGAATACGTTTTGAGAACAAATGAGTGCCCGACTAACTTAACAGAGTCCCTCTGTGCCTCGCGAGCTTTAGCGAGCAGAGGGACTTACGGGTTATCTCGGTTTTCTTGGTGACAAGCACGATTACCTTTTGGTGGGAGAAAACCGCACCAAAAGAAAACTTTTGCATTTAGTTACAACTTTTTTTTTTAGACTCAAACATTACCATTCCGCTTCTTCCACATCTTTCTGTCTCCTCACTATTTTTTATTCTCATCAAAAGCAGAAGTTGCTATTGACCTCGAAATTTGTACTTTTGAAATTTCAAAAAAAGACTGCGGGTGATATTACATGTGTCATGTAAACATCGAATCCAAATTTGAACTTTCTCAAATCGACAAAGATGAGTTCGTCAAGAAGCTGTTGACCTTCATGACCAATTGACCTCGATCAACACGCTTTGAATTGATCTGTTTCATCGTATTCTAAGCATTGATGTCTAAAAGACGAACTCGAAGTGATACGCAGGCGAACCCGCCCCAGCAACTTCCACCTTCGCATAATCTTGAGCTTGAGAATCCGACTTTGAGCAATAAACTGCTTGCTTCAAGTCTTCATGACCAAAACGAAGCAGTTGCTTCAAAGTTCAAAAAAAAATACCCTTCCTACGATATAAAGGATGAACAGATAACCACGGCGGCCAGCCTGGTGAACGGTGACATCACCTTTTTACTTGCTGGAACGGGGTTTGGGAAAAGTCGAGTTCCAGAACTCTTCTTCCATATGTTTAGTAAAGCAAAGAAGCCAGTCATACTGGTATTGAACCCGCTGGATTCACTCGGTGACAATCAGGTGAATCTTTTACCTGGAAGTCAACAACACTTTCCACTCACACAATTGTGATCTTGATTCAGGTTTTGGAGAAGCAAGCAGTTGGCATCACTGCGGTAAACCTGACCAAGAACACGTTCAACGAAGCAGTTTTGAGAGATTCGCAGCAGAACTATTACTCTTTCATCTATCTTGTATGTTTTTTTACTTGTATAAGATTGAGACATGGCCTAAATATCTGCCTTTTTAGAGCCCGGAGATATTCTTGAACAGTGAAGAATTTCAAAAACTTTACCATAGCAAAAAGTTTCAACGTCATCTAGTTTTGAAAGTCGTCGACGAAGCCCATTGTATTTATCTTTGGGGCCTACAGGAAAGTGGAAAATCAAGAAACTTTTCCATCCATGTCACTCCTCAAGATGTTGGACAATTTAGGCCTTCGTATGGAAATATTGGACTACAGCTGATGGCGTCAGACAACGTGCCGATTTTACTCATGTCAGCAACTTGCCGACCTCAAGCAATTTCAGCAATCCAAGACAGCTTGAGGATCACTCCGGCACATATGACAATGATTCGTGCCGAGCTTGTACGCCCAGAACTGTGGTACATTCGAATCTACCTGTCTTCTACGCTCGATTCAGCCAATGATTTGAAACTCATAATTCCTCCAGAATCACGAGTCTCAAACGATGAAATGACACCAATGTTAATATATTCTGGAACTCGAAACACGACCAGTACTGTATCAAAAGTTGTTTGTGAGGCTCGTGGTACTCCTGATGAAGCACGTGATGGAAACAGTAGCTGCATCCGAAGATATCATTCTGCTATTGGTGACAAAGACAAGCTTGTGCGAGCTGAGGAGTTTGGTGAGGGAAAATTTCCCATATTTTCTTGCACTTCAGCCTTGGGCTTAGGTCAGAACTGGAAGCATGTGAAAGCTGTGGTAATCATGGGCGCGATGGACCCATCCGAATCCAATCAAATGGGTGGAAGAGCTGGGCGCGGAAAAGACAATCCCGGACTAGTTATAATCTTTGTTCAGCCGACTATGCCAGGTTGTGCAAACTCTATCGACAAGATTGAAGTTTCAGGCCATATGAACAACGAAGAAAGAATGAATGCGTTTTGGTTGACACCATGTTGTCTTAGAGTAGTTTACGCTTTGGATAACCTGTAAGTCTTCTTTGAAAACTGAATTTCTGTTATACATGCTAAGATAGATCAATCTGAACTCTGCAATCTATAGCAAGGGATACATCCCTATGTATGTCAAAGTCTGATCCAGGTTATCTATCAGAGATTGACCACAAAAAATCTATTGGAATGCCAGCATGTCGATGTTCAACTTGCAAGCCTCAAGCTGCTGCTTGAATCATCCGACTGCTACCATATACAAAATCTGCGGATCTAGAGGAACTACTTGATTCTAGTCCAACTTTACCCAAAGACATAACAGCTTTTCAACCAACAAAGGCAGCTACAAAACAAAAGGCTGCTGCTGGGATCCCACTTGTTTGTAAGATGGATGATCCAATACGACTGAACCCGGCTATGAATGACCTAGCTGCCGCACTTACTGAAAGCTTCGAAGCACTTTTTACTCAAGCTTATCCTTCTGGATGTCATATGAAACCCACGACTCTCTTCAAACAGGAGGATGCTTGGCAAATCGTCAAAAACTATGCTGCTGTCCAGAATGGCATCTTTCACAGAGGAATTTTAGGTGGTGAGCAATTACCTGGACACTTTGGTAGTATTAATGAATGCATTCAGAGTTGGTTTACAAGTGATTCATTCAAGAAACATCAAGAGGAGCTGGAGGACATTCAAATCAAGAATGATCAAGAAATCTTGGATCTCGAACTAGTGGAAGAAGAGCATTGTGAGCAATCACGTTTGAAAATGGCTGAGAAAGCTTTAAAGGATGCTGGGATTGCTGAAAGAAAGAGAATACGCGAAGAGAAAGCTGCTGAAGCTGAAAAGTCAAAAGAAGAAAAGCGTGATAGACGACAAAAGGAAATAGCTCTTTGGCAAGAAGAAGCTCTTGAAAAAGCACGATTAAAAGCTGCTGCAAAAGCTATCAAAGACGCCGAGAAAGCTGTCAAAGACGCTGGTATTGCTGAGAGGAAGAGAATACGCGAAGAGAAGAAGATAAAACCTCCGAGTGTACAAGGTTGAAAAGCGCTGAGGATATGAACATGTTTTATCATTTCAAAGAAGTTGGCTTTTAAATTGAGCAGCTATCGAACAAAAATACATTTAGAATTAACCACCAATTGAACTGCTTGTCAGACTGACTCTGAAACTGTGTTGATGACATTCATCAAACCCCATGAGAATCGAGAATCCTTCTTTTTTCTTGCCTCCTCCTGAACAATTGAAAAGAGCTTTTCAATTCCTAGAACCTCTATATCATCCACTTCATCATTATTATCGAGATCACGTGTTTTTTGAGAGAGTTCTGGATCGCATAAGTGGACTTGAGCCATGCGTAAAAAGTTCTGTAATGTTTGAGGCGTGATGACATGTCTATTGTTCTGATAGATATCTTTGAGACCGGATCTTACTTTCATTTGGTGTATCAGTTCTCGTAGCTGTTCAGAAAAAAAACATCAATATTAGTTTCAAATTTCTGATTTGGATTTGTTCAATGGTTGATCAGACATTACCAAAGGTATTAAGATTGAGAATCTCTCCATTAGCCTTTCGATCTCAGTCCCTTGCCCCTAATTTCAAAGTTTAAGCAAATTAGCTTGTTCTTTGAAAAAAAGAAGTCAATTCAATATTACTTACAGAGTTGTTATAAAAATACTTCAGCCAATAGTTCTGAATCTCAAGATAAAAGTCTTTTGCAACCCAGTGTCCTTCTCGACCGCCAGTTGGAATAAGAAGACTGTGTTTGATCGCTTTTGCAATCTTAGGAGGTAGATATTTTTCTAGAATCAATATAAATCTTGGAAGATGTATTGCATAATGGGATAATCCCTTCACACCATGAGCCATAACAGCCCATCGCTTCCACATCAGTAAAACACGTCCTATGTCACCAACTCTCATTGCCTTATCACCCTTGACAATTGAAGCGAAGTCTCTAAGGCGTAGACGCAGATTATACAAGGTCCAATCCCCGGTTTTAGATGAATCACATAAGGAGTTAATGGTGAAGTATTGCTCATAGCATTCATCAATTATAGACTGCGCCACTCCAGGGTCTTTTAAATCAACCAGAACTTCGCGAGCTTGTATGGTTTGCCTGTGTGGAATCAAACAGTTGAGTTGGTTCAAGACAGCTAATCCTAATCAAGATCAAAAGTCCATACCTCAAAAGGAAGACGAGTGTTGCAGTGTGGCTTTTGAAGATTAACTGCATCAAAGAATTAAAATCTTGTTGTGAAGGAAGTTTATTGGGCTTCATTCCAAGCGCACCAGCAGTCCGATGAACCCCAGTGTCGCAAGAATCTTTTGAATTCCCCCAGTGATGGCTCAAAACTTTGCTTGCAACATTCCATAGTGAATGAGCCAAACCAGGCATGTTCAGAACATTTGACAGAGCTTCGTCAGCGTGCCTTGCGGGAAAGCGCTGTCGGACTAAAGATTTGAAGTTCAGGCATGTGCCCATATCACCTTCAATTACCCGAAGAAATTTTGCAAATTCAACTGGATCTTCATTTGTCTGTTTTTGACATTGTCCCAGCATATCGGAGACACCGCTGGTAGAATTATCTGAAGCACTCATCATTTTTAGCATCATGATATCGAGAGTGTACATTTGAATTGTGTCGACTGGAGGTGGAACAAGGGCAAGTGATTCTTTACAGGCAATGTGAGCAGCGGAATTTGGTGTGACCTCGTATTCGACTAGCGCTTCAGCAAGCTGAGATTTCAGAACTAATGTCCAGTGCGCATCATCTTTCTGATCAGGTAACATTGATGAAGGTTCGAAGGGCTCTGATTGACTCTTTTCAACACATTTGAGAAGATTTTCGACAGTGGCCTCATTTGGATCAATATCTTTTGTAAGATGGCCGGGTAAAAAATGTAGATATCCATAAGACCCATGAAACATTTTGGTGGTTGATTCTATCCGTGTATTGTGGATACGAGCTTGGATGTCGATGTTATCGAGTGTCATAAAAGGATATAAGTTGTACTTCTCAGCCATGCGACTCTTGATCAATTTCTTGCAGGCGTGACCTAAGGTGTCCATTGCTGTGAGTCCAGTTTCACGACTTGAAGTCAATCAGAGGAAGTGTAGATAATCGTTCATACGCTCAGAGACACCGCATGCAATGAATGAGAGAGAATTCTGTAGCTGCTTTCCATTGCAACGCCGATTAGATACAAAGGCTATCATGGAAAGGATTGTAACAGGAACCTGAAAGGATATATGCCAAAAAAATAGTCAGTTCAAGTTCAATGAATACAAATGTGGGTTGTAAAACAAAGAAATTTAAATACTTACTTGAACTAATTGCTTCTGTTCCACATCACCTGGAGAGATTGTTTGCGAATGTGAAACACCCTCCATATCCTTCACTGACGAAGCGTCCAGTTTACGTCTCATTGAGTCAAGTCTGTTTGATTCACCATCATTCAGAGATTCATCGTTCGTCTCCTTGCCTTCAAGTTCTGCTTTACTCTTTGCCTTTGCTGATTTTTTTTGCGAACTAGATCACGAGCAATGATTGATGTTTCGGTTTCCGAGTAGAGAATGGCGTGTAAGAATGGTATATGGGTTCTGAGGCTATCATCGTGAGCAACTTCTGAATCCGGCTTGAAAAATGAATGGTCGACTTTTCCGGCATTGTAAAAGCTTCCGTTTGGAGCTTCGCCCCTAGGCAAGTCTTCACAATTGACAATCTCTTTTGCCTACATCAATCAATTGAAAGTTCATCATGAGGAAACACTTCAATAATTTAAAGTAATCTTTGCAAAGAAAAATAGCATGGTCTACACATACTTCTTTCAATATGAAAGCGTTCCAATTGTCCATATTGTTCCTTTTTCGATGCTTGAATAATAAAGTCTTGAAAGTCTCAATGACTTTCAGTGTCGATGGCCATCCAGTTGCTGATCCAAAGAATTGACGACACTTGATTACCGCAGGCTTATCGGAATCAATAAGGTTTTGAAGGAAAGACTTCGGTGTCATTCCAAGCTCATTTATAAAATCACATACCTTGATTGTTTGGTGCTCAGCAGGTTTGTCAGGATGTGGATTGTTGTCCGGTGGTTCTTCTTCAAAAGACGATGAATTTGATTCAAGATCCATTTTGGTGGTGTTTTAATGGAGACTTGTGGTGATATCACGAAACTCTCACTCAAAACCAGAAACCCTTTACCTGCAGATCTGCAGATATCGCTCGACCACAATTGTTGATGAGCTGTCAAATTTAAAATTTCGTATTACATACAACTTATCATTTGTGTAACACGCAGCAATACAGATTTTTGAAATTTCAAAAGTACGAAGTTTGAGGTCAATCACAACTTTTGCTTTTGATGAGAATAAAAAAAAGTGAGGAGATGGAAAGATGCGGAAGAAGCTGAATGGTAATGTTTGAGTCTAAAAAAAAAGTTGTAATTAAATGCAAAAGTTTTCTTTTGGTGCGGTTTTCTCCCACCAAAAGGTACACCAGGGGGTAAACGTCCTCGGCCTGGAACGGTTTTTGTTACGTTTTCAAAAGTTACGTGTCAGTGACCGACGAGAAACGTGTTCCGTCACCGAAACACCTTTTTGTATTGAAAACCGTGTCACCCGGTGTCAGGAACTTGACACTGTTTGCCAATGGTAACAAACTGTCACTTATTTGAACAGACACCGTGTGGATTATAAGGTCACTAATGACCTTTTATCAACAAACGGTTGACTTGAAGGACCTCAGTGTCCATAGCTTGTGTTATTCACTCGCTCTCGTCACTCATCAAGCGTACCAAGCCTTTTCCGATCAATAAAGAAATTTAAAAAGGATGTTGGAACTAAATATTTCAAGATGAAACACTACTTACAATGGAATCAAATATAGGAACTCCTGGTGTTGAACTCCAAGGTTTACCTCCTGGTAGAATTGTGCAGTTTCATGGAAAATGGCCTTTCAGATGTTGGCATGTGATTTGGGAACGTCTATCTGCTCTCTTTAGTATCTTTAATTTACTTACTTATCTATTCTCTTACTATAAATTGAACATTACTATCCCTCATTCATGGCCTTTACAAAACTTATACCGGGGTAATACCTTTGTTGGGATGAACGCTTGGATTTGAAATACAATCTTTCATTGTCGAGATAAACCTTGGACCAAACGTTTAGATTACTTCAATGCCGCTGCTTATGCTCTCTATGGTCTCTATTTGGCTTGTGGGAGATTCTTTTGACTTTATCCTACCAAGGCAAAACATCATCTTCTACTCGAACTTAGGCTTTACTACGCCAGTCAACTTAAATCCATCCTTAGGGCTATGTTTCTGGCTCATCTCGCTTTCTTAAGCGCTGGTGAAAGGTTTAATTATAAATATAATATGTTGGTCAATGTGGCTGTTGGTGTTGCAACAATCCTTTATGGCTTTCTTGGACAGCATCTCATTCCTATCTAAGAAACATAAAATCAGGATCTCAACCTCGACTAAACTGAGGTAAAACTACAAAAAACAAAAAACGAAAACAAATCTACAAAATATGTAAAGGTCAATTTGATTATATCATCAAAAGATCTGAGAAATATAAAACACTCGCGATCGTTATCTGGAGTATATACTTTGAGAGTGAACAAATGTTATGTACATTATGGTGTAGCGGTTTGGAGATCGATGGTTTACGATTTGTTTTTGGCCGCGAGCCCGTGTTCAAGTCTTTCTGGGCTCTCCTTTTTTGAGCATTTGCCCCCCACGTCAAATTGTTCCGACCACGTTCCACAGCGCGTCCCTGGAACGGTGAAAGAGACCACTCTGCTCTGGTTTTCTGGGACGTGATAGTTTGGTGACGGGGACGCCTTTGTGTACGTCCCTTCTGAAAACGTGTCAGAAACGTCTCAACTGAATTGGAATTGAGACGTTTCTGAAAGGTCTCGGTTTTGGTTTGCGTGCGGTGACTTTTACCCCCTGGTGTAATTGTGCTTGTCACCAAGAAAACCGAGATAACCCGTAAGTCCCTATGCTCACAAGCTCGCGGCAAGAAGCATAGGGACCTAGTCAAGTTAGAGTGCCTGAGGTCCACAGATAGCCCACGCTTCCCCAGGTTCCGTTTTGTCTCGTTTTGATGGTTTCAAGGGCAACTGAGCTAGGCCTTTGCCCCGGCCCCTCCCCGGCCCTTCTCGTCTCTCCCAAAGCCCGCCCCCGAAATTCCCCGGTGGAAAACGTTTGCAAAAACTGGTCCCGGCTCCCGACCTCGCAAGTGCGGGAGTCGGGGATCCCCCGCACGTCCGGGGGCGCAGCGCAGATCTAGCTGTGCAGGCCTGGCTTTTAGCGCTTTTTAGCCCCTCCAGCTTCCCCGAAGCCCGCCCCCGCAAGCTCCCCGCCGATTGTTCCTTCCCAGCATTGATCCCAGCTCCCGACCTCGCAGGGGCGGGAGCCGGGGAGTCCCCGCAACTGCGGGGCCGGGGCGAAGACCTAGGCAACTCTCTGCGTGCTCAGCTTTAAAATGGAGGTTTGTGTCCCCCGTGCTGCCCGGTCACATCAAGCGGCAATGACCGCTCCATCACTCCAATTTCGTTTACCGTACTCAAGCTGCATCTTCGTGCTTCACGATCTTTGCTTTCATCTTTGTTTTTCAATCTGTGCTCATTCTTTGTTGGTGACTTCGTTGTTTATGCACTGCGACTATTGGTTTGTGCACCAACAATTGAGTAGTAGATAGGCCCCGGTGGGAGCTATCAAGGTCCAGACTCTATAAAAGCCTCTGTTACAGTGAGATTCCTTTATAAGCATGATGATGGTTGCACCAAATCCCATGCTAATATAAAAAATGCTTCTTATCGGAACAGACCCAATAGCAGCATAAAATGTGCTCAAAATTATGCTATGCTTAAATGTCATGCCTAGGGCCAAATTTTTATTTTTTGGTGCAGTAAATGGCCCAAATGAGTTGTAAAAAACATATAGAATCATGTATTGTTTGCAAAAGTGCAGGGAAAGAAAGCATTTGAGAAATAATTGGAGCAAACCAACTGAAGATTAGGTGTAAAACAACTTATTCAATAAGATCATACATCAGGCAATAAGCTGTGAAATGAGATTGATTGGCAAGATTATCAGGACACAGCTGAAAGTCGTAAAGATGTAACCATTCCTCTCAGCTAAGCCCAGAGGGGAGGTCTGGCTAAGAGACAAGATGCGCACAAGAAGCTGATCAACAGATGAGATTGACATATTGTAGATGAGAAAAAATATCTGTAGATATAGAAATTTGATGTTTTGAAACTCCTGAACTTGAAGGAACTCGAGTGGTGAGGGAGAAAACATGTTCTCAGTTTCTCATGCCAAACCTGGGTGCTCAGCTGTTGTCAGTTATGTAATAGTGGCTCTCAAACCTGCCCCAGTTTTCAAAAAACCCAGTTGACCCAGTTGTTTTTTGGCAGTAACTTTGTGTATCAACTTGACATTTGTTGACAGCTCCCAGCCAAAAATTCCACTGGTGCAACCAGGTTCACCATGTCTGTTTTGAGGTAGCATGTTGACGTGCTCACACCAATCAATTTCCGTAGAGGGTGGATATAACCTACAAACAGGTCTGAGAGCTAAGCATACAATTGCCTTTGTCAAGAGGTTCAGACAGCAAGAGTGTTACATGGGCTCCTTTGTTCATAGTTCCATTGACAAACAGTACTTTTTTATTGTCTATTATTATTAACAAAGGATTTGCATTTTCTAGAGACGAATTGGATAAAGATCTGTTCAAATTTATTACACAACTCTCCGTGTGAGCACATCGACGTGCTCATGGGGGACGGACATGGTGGTTTTTTGAAACTGGGTCAGGTTTGAGAGCCAATAATAGTGGTACACAAACATTACAACCCATTTGAAAAACCCATTTGAGAAAAAATAGAAAAACCCATTTAAAAAATTATTTTTTTGAACAGAAAAATAAATTGGGTCCCTCTGGAATTTTCTGTTCAAAAAAATATTCTTTTGAATGGATTTTTATATTTTTTCCTAAATGGGTTTTTCGAATGGGTTGTAATGTTTGTGTACCACTAATGCTCCAAAATGATGCACCTATTGAATAATATGCACTAAAGAAACTTGGCAGCAAAAATGGACAGGCATTTTTTCAATTGGTCTTGGCTTTTTGAGTCAATTCAGGCTAAACTGTACTCCACTCCACTCCACTTCGCCTTCCTTTCTCACATCACATAGAAGCATAACCACGTGTATAAATTATGATATGCTTCTTTTTTCATGCTTCACATGAAATTTTACAAGCATATCAGTCAAAACCTGGAGCATATGCTTAAAATGCTTATAAATCTGAATTTACCGCCTACCAAAAATGGTTGCACCATTTTGTATGCTTAATAAAAAATATGCTTGTAAAGGCAATGCTTAAAAAGGAATCTCACTGTATCACTCTTTTCATGTGTTTTATCATTATAAAATCTTATTAGAATAGTTCTCAATGAAACAAAATATCTGTTAGCTGTCTCTCCAAATGTATCACATTATTTCATCAGTTCTCTCACACCTTTCAATTCCCAGTTGGCTGTGTACAAAAAGATAAAAATTCAAAAAAGTATGATCACTTGACTCACAATATCCAAACATTCTTCATTTCCTACTGATCAACTTTTCCCTATTCCTAATCAATCAAAAACAATCCATTCACCTTTGTAGCAGAGTTTATAATCAATAAATTTTCTTAACCTTAACCCAATGATTTTTTAACAATAATATATTTGACTGAGGCTATTAATTCTACTTACATGTTTCATTGTACTATATCTTATTCCTTCACTGATTGCTCAATCCATAACAAACGATAGTGTAGCTGAAACTTTAAACGGATGGGTCAAATTTGGCAAATTATACTACACCTACTGAGACCTTTATTGTAGTGCAATGATACCAAATGCTACCCACTTCAAAACACAGATGAGCACTAGCATCAGCGCAAGGAAAGCCACCACAGGCAAAAGTTTTGTGATTATAGATTGCCCCTCTTGCCATCGGGTTCTATAGCCTGATGATGATGTGATTCTCACTCTTTACAAAGCGGAGACAGCATATAGACCATACACGCGGTCAACATGAGCGGCTCAGAGATGGACATCAGACTGGACAAAAGCACACAAAGTTCATTGTGTTTGAGAAATTCTGGCTTCAGGATGGCACGTCTGGATCAGGTATTGATTGCAGCACAAACCATCAGTCTCCAAGACATCACTCTCAACGACCTCTACATAAATTTGGTTCTTACAAAACTCATCAATTGACATGTTTTCCTTCAGGCCATCACGCATCTAAAGGCAGATGCTTGATGACTTTTTTTGAAAATTTCAAATACACCTCTGGTTAGCTAAACCACCCAAACACTTTCCAGCATTGAAAACCTGCTAGGGAAATGAGAAGCATTCAAGATACAAAAAGACATGCTGAACAAGGAGATCAGCAAGGACAAAAATTTACCGAAGAAACCTTTTCTGCGGTGATCGAAGTTGCCAAAGGTGGATTATGGTCATCACAGGTCATCACCCTTTAAGCTTCATTGCTAAGTGCATTTAAGTGTGTACATAAGCTCAGCTCTACTTTTGATTTTTTGATTTTCAGCTTTCAAACTTTCGATGTTTTGATAAATCTACAAAATGGAACAGAATTCTTCTGACTTGGATGCATGCGATGGAGAAGATTTAGAGCCGTTGAGACGTATCTGGCCTGAGGGATCCGCTCATCTCGAATATACACCAAAGGTGGTTAGCAAGAGCGAAGAGGATGACGAGAAAGTCGTAAAGGAACAGAAACCAATCAAGAATCTTAAGGCTCGCTCGACTCCAGGCCCGCGAAGATCAAGTCGTCAACAGACAGCACTGGAAATTAAGGAATCTGAAACTTTAGAAAAGGAAGCTGAAACGTTAAGACATCAACACTTTGAAGACTCGATCGATTTAGATTCACTTTCTGTAGATGAAGATGGTGTACCTCGAAGTTATTATGAAGAACTTGAAGCTATTGACGATACTAGAGCACTTATGAATTTTTTAGAAAGTGATATTGCCGATTCTTCTGATTTGGATGCGTGTGATGAAGAAGAGATTTTGAAATGTATTTGGCCACGTGGATCTGCTCATTTCGAATATATACCAAAAGTGGTTAGCCAACGCAAGGATGACATTGATGATGAGAAGCATATCAATAACTGCGAACCGATCAACAATTCGAAGAATCCAACGGATCAAAGTTTACTTAAACCAATTCCAGAAGCACTGAAGGACGATGATAAGCGCAAGGTTTCTCTTGAGAAGCGTATCCAGTACTCCAATCCAACCATCAAGGGACCTAGTCAAAATCTACCAGCCTCGATTCCAGAAAGCCCAAAGGAAGTTAAAAAGCTTCAAGAAACCGAAGAAAAACCAATCAAATATTTAAAACCAATACGAAACCCTTTAAATCCAAATGGAAGATTATTACCAGCACCGATACCGAAACAAACTCGCCACTATCGAAAGAAAGAAGCACTTAAAGAAATGGGATCTGAAGCTTCTTTGAATATGGTAGCTAATTGGTGTAAAGCTACAAAACCTAAACCTACGCCTATCGAACCTGTTAATCATATTGATCCGGTACTTATTCAATTATCTAAAGGATATGGTTCTCAAATCCCTTCTAAAAGAAAAAGGGATGAGGATATTAATCTATGTGGGTGGGATTTCTTGGATATTATCATTCCAAAACAATTCTTTGTTTGGTCACTGATATTTATTACACTATTCTTTTCAATAGAAATCATACTGGTCAACAACCTAATGATCGGGATCGACGTGATTTCGATTTGTAATTCGAACCACCAACAGCTTGTAGTTTGTTATAATACTTTTTCGAACTAGAAAACTCACTTTTATCCTCTGGTTCACAATCTTAAGAATCTATTCATTCTCAAAGAGAATGAATCGTTTTTTTACTCCTGATCAAATGTAAAATTAATACTCCATCTCGTTCTTTTTTATCAAAACAATGGTATACATTAACCGTCTTTGTTTAGTTTCCTTTACTTTCAAGTGTCTTACGATTGTTTGTCTCTTTTGTTAGTTGTTTTCACATTACTTCTGATTTGTATGTGGTGAAGATATTTATCCATATCTTATATGCAGTTGGGTCAGTGACCGTATTTATTACAGTGATTTCTACAGTCCTTGAAATTTTCAAGTCACATAGAGATACCCAAGACAAAACGCAATCCACTCTCGTTGACTCGTCAAATACACTCACTCGTCACCTGTTTGAGTTCCACTTCCACCAATCACACCGTAAAACTCATGCCATCTTGAACACTTTCGGTTAGTTTTCATATGACCAACCTGGCCACAATTTCCACATTTTCTCTGCGGTTACGATGAAAGGTTAGCTATGTGCTTTTCCTTCCTACCCAACACCAAAAGAGACTTACTACTGGACCCCTGGAGCCTTCAGGATACTGAATGGTAGGCGTGACAGCTGGAATGATACTAGGTCGCTTTGTAATTGTAGATGATGTTAACAAAGCTTGTGCTTCTTTTGCATTCTTACGGGCTAATCTACGCTCTTGGTTTCGCTTGAGCTTGGCTAACACTTCTTCGATCCTATGAAAGCGTTTCATCATTAGAGACGGAAAATGGATTAGTATGAGTACAGCTCGCTTAGGATATAAAGGAAGGAGACTAGGGTCGTTGTCCTTTGAGAGGAATTGTGTTTGAGATGATGGCATCACACGAACCGTTTCTTTGCCATGCGATTCTTCTCTGGATCATCACTAGGCATGAGAGCTTCAGTCGAAGATTCTTGCTCGTCTATCAATCGACGTTGGCGTAGATAGGCATTGACAATTGTCGGATCTCGTACTACTTCAGTCCGCCATTTCCCATCAATCTGAAAACAGACAACGTGATCAACAACGGAAAAAGGATTTTAGAATTCCAGACTTGTAAAGATTCGGTGATACATGAGAACACGGACCAATCGACGAATTTTCAAGGCCTTGTTTGCTCCTACTACGTTGTGTCGACTACCCATGCTCATCCCATCATCTCTTTCGGGGGACGATTGACGGCTAAAAGAGGAAGGAGATCTTGAACGGCGTGAATTTGACCAATCGACCGGCGTCCCCACTCCTGCCGACCAGGGCGTGTCGGGACCGTGATGATGATGGTGTTGATGTGATATTGAATGAGGATGGCGCCCACGAGCCCTCAGTTCATCTTCTTGGGTCAGTTGAGGTGGAATTGGATTACTAAGTGCAATACGTTGAGAATGCCATATTCTTTCGATTTCTTGCTGGTAAACATCTTGCTGCTCGTTATGACTATTTTTGTGAGTCGACTTTGGCCGCGCAGCGATCTCAGCTGTAAAAACATTCAAAGATCAATCTTCTGTATTAATCCAGGTGCGATGCATGTCTCTCACCTTGTCGATCTTCCATAGTTTCTCCATACCTTAGAAAAACTTCTTTCATCGAGACCTTGATAAAACTAAATGCTTCCCCTCGACCTGAAGGATCACCTTCACCATAAAGTCTCAACATTGCCTTACTTTGAGCTGCTTGTAGGAAGTTCTTAGTTGTACTCCAAGGAGCAAGCTGTTGTTCAATATCTAGTTTACTCTGGTCTTCTCCATCTCCTTCTGCATCTGCATCTTTACCATAACCAGCATCTAACAATTGACGT
This sequence comes from Melampsora larici-populina 98AG31, assembly GCF_000204055.1. Taxonomy (NCBI): domain Eukaryota; kingdom Fungi; phylum Basidiomycota; class Pucciniomycetes; order Pucciniales; family Melampsoraceae; genus Melampsora; species Melampsora laricis-populina. Next base: position 150,880 of record NW_006768851.1, on the reverse strand, counting down.
TGCCCTACTTGCATACTTTCAGCTAAACAAACCCATTCTGGGGTGGAGAGTTTGAGCAAATCTTCCGGCAATTTGAAATTGCTTCGCATTGTCCAGTATCCTTGATTTTGACCTCTGCGAACATACTCCATGAATTCCTGGCATCCCCATACCACACGCGCACAGATAGCTATCAGATTAAATGTATCTCGTTTCTGGCCAGACATTCTGGAAATAATCACAGCATCTATGCAAAGCGAGGCTCACCTTCAGCCTCTGTCGCATTTGCAATTCGTTTTGGTCGTTGAAATATTTCATCAAAGTTTGAATTTTGAGTCTTGAATCAGTCGATCTCTCAGTGAGTCGCTGGGCAATGTTATGGAGTCTGAGCTTAGTCAGGTTCGTGATTTTTCGAGAATGTGGACCCGGAACTTCGACAGCTGGGAACGTTTGACCGATCACAAAGACATTCTCGATTGCCCTTATATAGTAATTTGTTTCTGTCTCTGTCACACTCCTATAGATATGTTTCCAGTCAGTGACATTGTCAATAACTATTTGGAAGAATGAAGGCTGACTTGATCACTAGGAAATCTGTCTCGTTTGCTTTGTGTTTAAACAATGGAGCGCGTACTAAGTTGTTATAAAGTGTTGGAACCGTTTCTCCGGGTGGAATACTGCCAAACTTCATGAATGGAGATGCATCGGCAACATCTAGCACAAATGGTTCACCTAGATCATCCTACGTATGATAACGTATAAAAGCAGATCATGCTTTAAGGGGTCAACAGATCTCACAAACGATAAGTAAAGACCGTTGACAAACTTTCGGCACATACTCATCATTAGCATTTTTCTTTCGGTAATAATTCACAAGTATACTTCCCATGCCTACATTTGAGATTACAGGTGGCGCCTCTTCCTAAAGGTATGAAGATGATAATGAGAAACGGAGCCAACACACGTACACAAACCTGCGAAGCTCACGGAATATTCAAACAACATAAATGCACCCGTATCTTTCAACGTCAAGTCCGCAGTAGTTTTGAGCAACTCGGATGCAACAGCGGTATTGCGTATCTTACGACCGGTTTTATCTTTCTTCTTTTTGGCGATCTTGACACGAGAGAATTTGATGGGAATGTTGAGTGGAAATTGTAGGGCAGGTCGGTGGAAGGAACGGGCTTCGTGTTTAGTGAGCCGAGTCTTGTACTGATGGAGAGTAGCATGATTTAGCGCACGGTGAATATAAGCATGTCACACGGGGCAAAGTATGTCCGACTTACCAATGGAAAGTGAAGTTTCAACGCTGGGTATGAATGCTGGACTTCAAGGTTTCCGAACGTCTGGCGGACGCGACGGCGTTGTTCTTTTGAGACTTCATAAAGGCGGTCATTGGAAAGATTGAATGGATCCAGGGATTGTGGCCGATTACCTTTTGCTGTAGATGATTGCTTCTGTGGAGAAAGTGAGCTATCGATCACAGTTGCAAGTGGGTCTGGAGGTTGGGGATCCTTTTCAACATCTTGGGGCAATAGCTCCAAACCAGTAAAGTCCTTCCACGTTCCATTCTTCGCGTCCCATATTACACTTCTTAGCCAGTCACCTTCCTCGATTGCGCGATTCCGCGGACGTGTCAATCTAGTGAGTGTATCAAGAGGTCGGGCTGAGGAATTGCTCTGCGAAACCTCAGGCTGCCATACAATACCGTCCTCCCAGTCTGCCATAGTCAATGCTTCCCAACCCCGTTCGTCCGTTGGCAGCTTCCAAGGCGTAGCACCCCGCGACGTATTGGCCTGCGTAATTGCTTCAAGTTCGTGATCAGAAGTATCGCCCTTGCCATCAGTCTCCATTGTATCATATGCCACAGGTATCTCAGGTGGAAGTTTGTGAATGAGATCCCTATATGCTTCTTCGAGTAGTTGTGGGAATTTAGATTGATGAGAAGTCTTTGAAACTGGGATTGATACCGTGCCATCGAGGTATTTGATGGTGGAAATGTGCTGCTGAGGAGGTTGTGGATATCGTATGTTCACGTAACCACTCGAGGTCTTTTGTCGCTTACGAGGCAAAGTGGAGAAGAGCTCAGTGAACTCAAGGACGGTGTGGGGGATGAAGCTGGGGAACAAGGTCTCGAGGTCAACTTGCTCAGGTCGTAGGGGCTTGGGAAGCATTGGCGAAATCGTTGTAGGTCCAGGAGATGAAGAGGTAGCCGTGGAGGATGAGTGGATGTTAGGAAGTCCCTGTCGATTGGATGGATCCTTTCGATACATTTGAGGACTATCGGCAGCTAGACTTTCTTCCTCTTCCTCATCATCGTCGTCGTCATAATCATCAATTTCTCCTCTAACTTTATTGATCGGAGCTCGTCCGCCATAGACTAGTCGATCTTTGTCCTCTTGAAACTCTTTGTCTACTTCATCTTCCCAGTCTCTTCCACTACCTGATCCGAAGAGACTACTGCGAGCTATCCGAGAATTCTCATCCGCTTGATTGGACGGGATATCTGGATCATCGTCAGCAAACTTCCCGTTGTAGAGATCCTCTCGACCGTATCCAATGTTTGCATGACTGAGACCAAGTTGTCCACGTAAACCGGAAAACGCTTCGGGGTGCAGATCAGTAAGCAGACCTTCGAGTGCGAACCCTTCGAGTGATAGGATAGCGTCATCTTCGTCGCGAGGCATCAAGGATAGCTAATGATGTTGGTACAAAAGAGCAAAGGGCGAAAGAATGAAAACGTCTCACACTGATTGTCAGGCATACATCCAACTCATGCGGGTCGAGCTTGTTTACACAAATGTACCGTAGTCGGACGACACGTCCATGTACCGTATATGTACCGCACACCCCATCTCGCAAGCGCGATGCGGATCATGAAGAGCGGGTATTTTGTGGCACAGATCAGCTCTTTAACGTCATGTTGTGGGCGCGTCCTTTTTGTAACGGGCGCGCCCAGGCGCGAAGAAAATCTCGATCGGACTGGCGCAGGCGCCACTGGGGCGCGTCAGGTGCGCCCTTTGCAACCAAAAAGTAGAAAAAAGGAAAAAATCTTCTACGCCAGGTTACAGTGCCAGAAGATAGATAGTTGCCAATAAGAGAATTCTAGTCATTGACTGTAAGGTAGATTGCAAGAGAATCACAATCAAAGGAAGTTGACTGTGATCCTATACACATGAAAGTCTTACAGTCACTTGCTTGCATACATCTTTTTGGCAAGACTTGGTCTGTAAAGTGACAACAGATCAGAGTGATTTATGTAGACTGCTGGCCCAATATCTTAATACTTACCATGATGAAGCAACACTCCTCAAAGTCCTCTCCAGGCATTTCTGATGGAAATGTGTTGCAAAACTGACAAAAACCCGCAAATTAACTATAGGGCGCGCCCCTACATATTTCAAAGCTTTGGGGTGCTACCAGGCGTGCCCGCGCCTGGGCCTGAGTTTTTTGCGCTTCTTGCGCCGCGCCCACAACATGATCTCTATGCCTCCAATACGGTGTATGTATACACTCATACCAACATATAAACATGACATGGGTTACATGTGTAATTTTTCCATGTCATGTTTGATCAAAATTCATCCCGAGCCAAAAACCGTACAACATGACTCATACTGACACACATCGACATAGATTTTTGATTTCCAACACCCGTGTTGTAACATGAGTCATGGCGGATGGTCTGATGGCCAACAAGGGTCATACCAACAAACAACATCACACCACATCACATCTCATAGCTTTACCCAATTTACCACCGGTACATAGGTTTCAATATATGCCTTTTGTTTATATCTCCACTGTTTTGCCGTATCTATTGGATTGTATTACTAGACTTTGGTCACATATCACAAAACAACATAAGCCATCTATTATCATAGTTCATATTACCACGACCCCCTCGGAAACATATTCCTTGAAGATGTCTAGTGTCTGCAAAAAATGCCACATCAACTTAGTCAAACAACAATACACCCAATTCAAAATGTATGGAGACTGCCTCAAGAAGCTTAGCAATGATGTACCACCTGCCACTAGCAATAGCAATCATCTGCCAAGTGCTTTCAGAAATCATGCATTTAATAATCACATATCAGTAGTAGACAAGAAGAAGGATTCACAGGCACTTCAGAACTGCTTTGCTGCAGCAAAATCACAGCAACGTCAAGGCCTCTCATGTCTGAATCAACCAGCTCTGTCTTTGTCTTCTGCTTGAAATCAACCAAAAACATCAGCCACTCAACCATCATACACTTTTACTGTGAAGTTGGCAATGTATCACCATGGCCGTATGAGTGAAACATTCTTTCCTCACCATGCAGCAAAAATCAAAATGTCAATCACTGGGGTTGAATCTGATCAGCTTCTTTGGATCAAAGCTTGCCGTCAAATCTTTGAACAGTTTTCTAATGAAATACAAGACATAAAGAACAAAATTCCAACATATCCACTCTTCTTCCAATCTGATTACTTCTATATCACATCAACTACTTGTCCTCCTGTTAAATCACAGTTGAAAAGATCAAAGAACATCTCAGTAATGCGCTTAATGGAATTGAGCTTATCTTTGAGGGTGATAAACACAACAAAGATTATCCTCCAACCAAAGAACAGCTGAAAAAAAGAAAGTAACTAGAAAAAAAAACACCCAAAAAAACAAACCTTCAACTTCTGAAGAATAACTTGATAGTGTTTCCAGCTCAGAGTCCTGTGCAAAAAAGCAAGTGAAGAAACCAAATTACAATGCACCAGCCTCTTCTTCAACCAAGATTTTGAATGATTCTAGCCCAGAAACTCTAGAACTACTAGCAACATTCTTACAATACAAGACCAACACCAGAAGAAACTATCTGTCTCAACCTCATGTCAAAATCAAAATTCTCAGGCCAATCTCATGGCTCTCTTACCTTCAAGTACCAAATCAAGTACATTCACATTGAACAACAGATCAACACACCTCATTCCAACTCTTAGACATAACATACCTATCTTACAAACTGACTACAACCACCAAACAAAATTCACCACTCAGAAAGGTTTGGAATTGCTTCTTACAGTAAACAATAATTCTCTTGGTTGTATTGATAACAATATGCCCACATTGACAAATGAGGAATCAATTGATGATAATTCCTACACTTTATATCTCTGTCTGTCTTACAAATGCTAATTACCACCTTGTCAGGTGCCTTATCCACATTCAACAATCTTGGTATCACAGAATTTGCCACACCTTTGATACCTCCCTCAACACCTTCTACACCAATCAAGCTTGTTCATGGACAAAAACAAAGTACCCAGGTTGGACGCCTGTCAATTTTAAATATCATGTATTTACTGATCAAGAGATTGGAAGAGGCTCTTGGCAAATATGTTATAATGCACTTGGTGAAATGAACAGAAATGTTTGCAAGATGGTTGCAAAGCAGCTCATAAGAAATGATGCTGTTGGAAAGGAACTTCTGCATTCATATACCCATACTCAGCAACTTTATATGGCTGTATCAAAGTGGTTGAAGAAATATCAGGCAGTGTGTGCTTCTTTGAAAGATAAACCACTCATAGATATTATAGCAAATTTACAGGTATGGTTGATTGATTGACTTATATATATCAAACAACTGAATTATATATTGTTTTTAGGTCGTCAACTCATTTGTGGCATAGAGTGGAAATCATGATGATCTTGATCCGAAGAATATCTGGTTTTTTGAAGAATCACTAGTTGATCCAGGTAAATTTCAGAAATACACTTCAAATGTATATTTCTGAACACAAAAAGTTGGAGATCCAATTCACCTATGCATTGCAGCCTTCACCCACTATGTTCACAAGATTACATCACATAAATGTTTGGTTGCTGATTTACAAGGATCTGGTCTATATTTGACGGACCCATTGATCCTTGATTCAAGGTGAGATAACATTTCCTTTTTTAACCAAATGATCATTAGAATAAACTCATGAATGGTTATGTTGTATTCTTTTAGGAATGCTTGGGTTGCTGAAACAAATACAGCAGAGCAGGGATTTGTCAACTTTGAGGACCAACATTGGTGTTATCCACTCTGTTGTCAATTAGGTCTTCCACTCCTGCCAAATCAATCATCTTCCCAAGATCATGAACAGAAGCACAATCACAGGGGCCAAAATAGATACTCACATACATGTGAGCGTTGTAGACTTTTTGGAATTCTCCAAAAAAGATTCATTTTCATTCAGATTGATTCAATTCACAATCTTGTTTGTGTTCAGGTGATCATCCTGTGGTTCTCATATTTTACTTGACATTTATTGAGAAGGCTCATTTCCATCTTGAATGAGCAATAACTGATTCCCAATGAGTACTCAGGATCAGCTCATGAGGCACTGAATACTCAGCAATTTCTTCAAAATGAAGATGAGCACATGAACTATACCTTCCTGAGGCTTCATTTTTCAGTGAAGAAGCCTGCCCAGGGGCGTCCCATTTGAGCTGCTCAGCAAATACTCAGTAGCATCCCCTGACTGGATCACTGATGGGCCGGACTTTTCTCAGACTTCCTTGCTAAGGAATGAATCCTGATAAAAGCGTCATCCCATCTGCTCATTGCTCAGCTAATCCTCAGTGATATCCCCGGATAAAGTTTTTCACACTGAGGGGCTGAGATCAACTGAGCAGCCCCTCAGCAAATACTCAGTGACATCCTTTGGATCCTTCTGATCCGGCCAGGAATGCCCCTGAGGACTAGCTGAGCAGGTCCTCATCCAATGAGCAGTGAAATCCTCCGGATCCTCCTGATCTCAGGGATGCCCCTGAGGAATAACTGAGCAGCCCCTCATCCAATGAGCAGTGAAATCCTCCGGATCCTCCTGATCTCAGGGATGCCCCTGAGGAATAACTGAGCAGCCCCTCATCCAATGAGCAGTGAAATCCTCCGGATCCTCCTGATCTCAGGGATGCCCCTGAGGACTAGCTGAGCAGGTCCTCATCCAATGAGCAGTGAAATCCTTCGGATCCTCCTGATCTCAGGGATGCCCCTGAGGAATAACTGAGCAGCTCAGTTGAACAAGCAGACGGGCCTCAGGCTTCATTCCGGAGCCATCAAGCTTGAGGCAAGCTTGGCGCTCTGTGATCCATCTGGGGGATACTTCAGAGACTTAGCTAAGGGAATACTCAGTTCAGCTCAGCCCCTAAGCTATACATTGGTGGCATCCCTTGGAGCTTACTGAACCAGGGAATGCCGCTCAGGATCAGCTGAGCAGATGGATCAGCCCTTCCTCAGACTTCTTTGCTCAGGAATAAATGCTGAGGAAGGCTTAGTTTGTCTGCTCAGTTCCTGATGATCACGTAATCAGCTGACAAACAGAAAGAAAAGGGAAACAAATGGGAAACAAATGGGAAACAAATTGGAAACAAATGGGAAACAAATGGGAACAAAACAGGAAAATTTCAACGCTCACATAGTTGTGAGCATCAATTTTTGCCCCTGTGAATAATGATTACATTGCTGAACATGTCAAAAACAGTGGTCAGCCTGATTTGAGTGAAAGTATGGCATCTTTGAATAACCTTCTTGAAGACAGAGATCAGGATGAATCACCACTATGAAATATAAATTTAGATCATTTATTGACCATTTTCTATAACTCATGATTTTACATTCTCTTCTTTGAGTATCTCCATTGTGCGTACAAACCAAACAAAGCTATGTTGCCTATCATCATTGTTCCTTTTTGATCTTTGACTCAAAAAATCACAGAAATGCAGTGTTCAAATCAAATTGTTCTAAACAGCATTTAGTCACAGAGTATTTCATTTTGAAAATTTGAAATTCAAAATGAACTTTTAAAACCAGTTCCCATCTAAAGTACCTTCTAAATCACCAACCCTTCCCACCTACCAACTCAAACATTTCATCTTTCACTTTTGGTTCTTTGGGTAAGTATTTCAACTCCTATCTTTGAAGTACTCACAATATCCAACTTAGAACTCTTTTGTCTTCAATCAATTCTACCTAAAACAATCTGCTTTGTTTTTGGATCAATTCTCAACTTGAATCAATAGGATTCAACCAAAATCAATTGGTTTTTCAAATCAATTCAATGAAAACAACTCATTTTCCTTCAAATTGACCAAAACAAATTGTTTACATTTGATTAAATTAAAATCAATTGTTCTTTCCATTTGATTCAACAAAAACAAACTGTTTCCCTTCAAATCAACCAAAACAAATTGTTTTTGTTGAATCAAACCAAAACCAATCATTTTGTTAGATTGATTCAACAAAAACAAATCATTTCCCTTTGAAAGGACCAAAACGATTTGCTTCCATGTGATTAAACCAAAATTGATTGTCTCACCAACTCTTTGTCCAATTCAATCAAATTAGATTCATCTTAAACCAAAACTTTCATTCAAATTAGATTCAGTTTAACTCAAAACTATCAATCTCAATTTCTTCAAATTGATTGGACTAATCACCATGCCAGTTTTCGAGTGGCTTGTCGACCAGCACACTCGAAGACTTTTGATAGCCTATCTTTTGTCTTTTGTTTTTATACAGAATGATGAGAAATTAGTAAGGGCGTTCAACCCCTGTCTTCTGATTTCAGTCAAGATCAGACCTTTGAATCTAACTCGTCGTTTACCGGCTTTTCCTGCTTGCCACACGCAAAGGCCACTTGAGGAGGTCTTTGTCCATTCAGAATATAACAAAGTCCATTCATTCAATGGTCTCTTCTTGTTTAAAGCAGATGACTGTCAGTTTGTACAAATTCAAAGAGATAGATCTCTTGATCCCAATTGAGCTCATCCTTCTGTCTCGTACGCCTAGTTCCAAAATGGGTGGGTCTTGTTACTTCGTTGAAGTTGAATGAAGTACAACAATTAATCGTATTTTCATTCATTTCTTTTTCCGTTTCAGCACCACGAAATTCACACTATTGGAAAAGAGGTGCGCCGGCAAAGTCAATCAAGGCTTTGAACTCCTCAGTTTCAGACAGTCTGCCTAAATCAAACGCAGCCATCAGCACGTGCATCGCTACTTTCACAAGGAATTTACTCTGCTACAATCCTGTTACAAAGTCTTATCCTTTGAAGCCGACTTCTCAAGAGCTTGACCAGCTACAGATTGTTGATCAACAGAAAATATTTGACGATCAGGGTGTATTCATGGCCGACATGATTGAGACCGGCAGTGTAAATTTAGATCGTTCTATAGCTGTATTTGCGGCCGATTTGAAGACTTATGGTATTTATCGACCGACCTTTGATTGGACTGCACCGGATCATAGCCAGTGGAATCGGACTATGGCCACATTCATTTCAAAACATTGGTTATATTCATATAAGCAGGGTTTATTCAACCCCAAACCTGTCAACCCAACACACTGCACCCAAGCCAACTGTATGGGTCTGATACTTCGTTGGGTGCGAGGTCGTACCGAGGAGATTCGAACAGGTGGTCGCTCTCACAAGAAAGTTTTAAACAAGGAGAAGGCGCGTAAGAAGAGAATGGTAGGTCTTCCACTTTCTTTCCGTCTGCTTGAACATCAGCCTCACAGATGATTCGGTATCCCATCCACCAGCTCTTTCAGTATCGACGCGAGTCCCTTTGTCGTTTGCTTGGAACCGACGATTCTGATGATTGCAAACTAATGCCTGACCCAGACTGCTGCTCTGAAACGGACTGGCAACCAGAAGACATTCAATACAAGTCGATTGGGTTGAAATGGCGAAGCAGGCAGTACACTCACATTCTACATCAGCTCGACCGCCTCTCCTTCAAATACAAGGAGTCTGTCTCTAGTACACTTCTAGCGCGGCGAAGGTTTGACCAATGTCGGGTCGAAGCATCTGAAGTCAACCAGCAAGCACCAGTTTGCTGTGGGCTTCCAGAAAACTGCTACGAACAAGTGTTTCTTGCAAATCTCACACCTGAAGCAAGGGCGGCGTTAAGAATCAAGCCAGCTTCAAATCTTCTCAACGAATTGCCTTCACAGATAATAATATCACTCCAATAAATTGTTCTAAAGTTTTCACGAGTTTTTTTCTCTGTGCTGTTCTGTGTATATATTTTCTTTTTGCATGAAACTATTAGCAAGTCCTCATATTACAATACAAATAGATGAGTTTGATGGCTGCAAAGGATCTCCCATGAAAGTATCCTGTGCGAGCTTTGAATGTTTGTAAGCCCATAACAGTCGAATAATATTCATAATCCATGTTATAAGTTGCATGTAAGGAGAACCTTCAAAATCGAAAATCCAACAATCAATCTTACCTGACTTACACAAGTTTAGTGGAGACGATACAGGTGGGGTGAAAAGAACTAACAGTGAGACAGCAGAGGGAGTTGATGATCACAAGCGTCTGGAAAGTAAACGACAATAGCCTTCTTACCCAAAGCGACTCGATTCCATGTATATACAATGAGTCCATTGAAGTGTAACATATTCAAAGAACAAGCGAGACAAAGTATTTGTGGGGTAAGGCGTGATACATGTGTTAGCCAATTGATGATGACCAGGCATACTAGCTTAAGTCGGTTTTGGATCTAGATCTGTATATGTAGATGCCATCTCCGAGATTCCCTATATTAACGATGAAAAGTGTCAGTATCAGATTAAAAGTGCAGAAATGTTAGTGCTTACCAAACTTCGCAAGCTAATCAGATTTACAGTGGGGGCTGGGATGTTCATTGCTCCAGCATCGTTCTCAACCAGAGCACTGTGGCCAAAAAGGTCATCAAGTGCAATGACACGTAATGGAAGTGGTTGGCGGTACATAACCCTGGCTTTTAAGTATGGGTACGAGTGATACGGGCTCTTTGACTCGTCCAAATGCGTGAGTGGGCGGAAGGGCCGAATGACAAATAGAGGACCTGGATGAGAGTCCACACGTAAAATGTGGACTATTTCACCAAATGTAGTATTACCTTGGTCTTTGAACTCGATTCGACTATTTCCTATGTGCCGTTTAGATATTGTGAATGATTTCCCTGCGTGTTGCCAAAGCGAAGTGCTCTCAGTCTTTGAATACCCCAGGATACCCAATCGAGTTAAGAGTAGACTTAGAGCTTGAGAGCATTCGGGAGAGATTGAATGTGCTGTCCATTTGGGCCGATTTGCATGAAATAGAGTATGCACACCTATGGTCTCAGCATATTTAGAGGGAATGTTGTTGCAAAGATTTGAAAACAATGCCTTAGAGGTGTGTCGCCGGATCATTGTCTGCCCAACAATGCCTATGATGTTCAAAAAATAAAAATGGTCAGAAGTCAGCAGAAAACTTAGTAAAACACAAGACATACTTTGATGTTTGTTTTTCGGAGTTTTAACCAGGGTCCCAATTGTACGTTCTCCAAACCATGACGCAGTGTAAGAAGGGGGACCATAACGTCGGATTTGCTCCGGCAGATGTTGAGCATAATGTATATTGGGTTTGGATTTGATGGTTGGCCATCCAGCTTGAAGGTGGGTGCGATACTCGACAAGAAGTCTTGAGAGTGACTGAAGGTCTTGTTTGTGCAGAGATCGTGATATGGCTATGTTGAGGATTTGGGTGGCAAGTGTAAAGGCCGTGTGAATTCTCCTTGACGCGCTATTTGGTTCAGAATTGTGAAGATATGGAATCAATGAAAGTACTACATATATCGTGTACATTGTTAGCCACTCTGCAGCTTTGGGAGTGCCACATTGAGCCATGCCAATTTTTTTGGGAACACGGGTCAACCATGACGGAACATGTGTGGCTGTGATACATTTGTGAAGGATTCTGAGCTCGTGGGGAGTGAGTGCTGGGCCAGCAGGATGCCCCGTGATTGTTTCATTGGATACAACAGAATTGGAAGATTCGGAAGAGTGTTGAGATGAGTCATTGGAGCTCTGGGTAGAGCTCTTTGATTTTGCTTGGCGAGGGTAATGTGTACGATCCAAAAGACTAGAAGGAAGACTAGAAGGTTGATCCAATATTGAGTCCGAGGAAGGAATCGATGACACTGTACCATCTTCCATTGGCTTGTCATCATCAGATGGAGAGGGATCATCGGAGTATTCACCACGAAGATCTCGTTGATCTTGTTCATTTTGCAAACTCTTTCCGGCAGCGCCAATTTGCAGATAAGTGGTGGACAGATCTCTGAGCAGACCCAGTACAAGGCAGTGCATGATATCGATGGTTGGGAAGTTGATCGGATGCCAGTAAGGTAATTCGGAAAAAATGGTGTATCGGACTCCATCTTCTTTCAAGAGTTCTTGACGCTTCTTGGCAGTAGGAGCATTGCTCCAATTCTGAACTTGAATATTATGAGAGCGAGGATTTCTACATTTAAAAGTATTTGGGTTGACTATGTCAATATCCTCAAGAGTTATGTAGCAAATCGAACAAAAATTTGTTGAATTGTGTGAAGAAAATCCTGAAATCTTCTTCATCGCTGGTACATCGGCTATGAGAGGCCATAATGCCACCCGGATTGTTCGACCTTGAGGGTTCAATGCTGTCTCAGTGAAAAAGATACCACTTGAAAGTGTTTGAAGTTCTTTCAGAAGCGGGGAGAGGCAATGTTTCATTCGCTCGGAAGTGGGTTCACGAGGTCCGGGGGTGATGCCGTAGATAAACAAATTCTGATGTTGATATCGAATGTTTGGAGGTAGATTGAAGCAGACCATGAGCATGATACCTACTGAAACATTACGAACTGAGTTCTTTCCATACGGATTGAACCAATCACAGAAAAAACCAAATACGAGATTTCCCGAGGTTTTTGTGTAGACCTTTCCATCTAATTTGAAAGTTTTCCACATGGTCCCATGCCATATGTCGGTCATGCGTCCATCTGAGAGTGGTTTGGCTGATATCGAAGCTTCAAGACTTTGTTCAAAAGTGTCAAAAGAAAGCATCCGAGCAAGCCATTTTGTAAAACTCTGGTGGTAAAAGATACGGCGAGGTTTCATCTTGGTTGGATCGGATAAATTTGGCCTGTAGAGGGAGGCATTGCAGATGATTTTTGGCTTGGTAGAAGTTTTTGACGGAAAGCGTTTTTCGGTGCAACGACTTGGTGTTAAGCCCGTAGAATTTGTTTTGCCATACATTGCAAAGCAAACTCGACATGATATCAATTCATCTAATGGGACAAAGAGGTGAAAGCACTTGATAGTTTTTTCAATAGTAAGTGGAATTTCTTTCCACACTTCCCTCGAGTTTGTTGATTTTGACGCAAGTGCTGTTTTGACTTTCAAGCGTTCCATCGCCAACATTTTTCGACAACTCTTTTCGCTCTTGTTGTGGTTGAGATAGTCGTCAATCACATGGAACATGGATTGGGTACTTGAAACCCTTTGGAAGAGAGTTCGAGGAATTCGGAAAGGTGCAGTTGCAAATGTAACCATCGGGGCATATTCAAACGTAGATTGATGTCCAATACGAGGATGTTTGGGCCGTGGGTTGTTTGATGAAGTGTGGTCTGATTCATCATCACCTCTTCTTCGTTTGTTGCTGGAAATTTGGTCCATATCAAGGGTACTAGATAGTTGAACCCGAGGGTGTGAGGCTCCTTCACCCAAGGTGGTTGAAGATAGAGAGTCAAGCGGATTCTGGGATGATGTCGCTATTGGCGGTAGAGATCTCTCGGTTTCAGGTAAAGCTTGAGGAATTACTTTTTTTTGTTTTGTGAGATGATGTTTGTAGTTTGTTCGATGGAACAGGCGACCATTGTGCGTCTGGCCATCTCGTTGGAATAGTTCATTCACACATCCAAGTTGTGTACAAGAACAGCATATATGATTTGGACCAAACCACATCATTGATTTGAGATCGTACCTATTAATGAGATAATAGGATTATGGATAGTCAGATGAAAATATGATGTTTTCAAACATGCCATTAGTGGACAAACTCACCACTAGTTCACCAGTCTTACACTCAATCTACCTCATCCAGAAGGGTTGGCCAGGGGTGAGTATGCGTTTGAGGTGGTAAAAGTGATCAAATTCAAAAGAACCGAATTGATCAAGCCCTTTGGGTAAAGGGTTAGTTTGGAACTATAACAGCCAAATTTAGTAAGTCTTACAAATAAAATCTGCTGGCTCGGTCCTTTGAATGGCCAGAGCACACCGGATAGTTGCAGTATGACACGTTGGATCTTTACCACAGATTCACACAAACTTCTCATGTGAACTTTGGGTTTGACATCAGAGCTGAGTGTGGAAGATGTGCTCATGACATGTGGAATAATATAGAATTCTGTGAGGGCTTCAAAGTAAACCTTAGTATAGTGGACAAGAATCACCATGTATATATTGAATCCCATCAGACATAGCACCAATAAAGCATGAAGTATATACACATGAAATAACAGCAAGGAGCGTAGGAGATAGCACCAATAAGCCATGAAATATATACAAAAGAAATAAAATGAAAATGGTTAGTAAATTTCATTGAGAGCCCAGATGAGTTGGAACATGATGTAGCTTCGGGCACTAGAGCTCAACAAGCCACATATTTAACATGTTACATTGGAAGTGAGAGGAGTGGGAGAAAATTCAACAAACAATATACAAAGAAAAGAAAAACCAGCACAGCAGAACAGAAAGAGTGTATTTTTTTATGAAGAAGTTGATTGATGTGAAGCAAGGTTTTCAATGAGCTTTTCAATTGATTTGGTAATGTCAATAGTCTCTTCTGTTTGTAAGTCCAAGTGTCTGATTGCAACCCCAGACATAGAACTCATCCAGGTAGGTGAGATCAGAGAGCGTTGGAAACGTTTTGGAGGGAACATATCCGTGTCGGGTGTTGTTGAATAAGGACCACGATCCGTTAAATGACGTGCAGAACGTTTAGCCGCAGCAATGACCTCACGAGACACAATAGTTTGATCAATCAAACTGATGAAATTGTCCAACTCGGCACTGCGCCAGGCTAACCGAACCTTGCTAGAGCCTCCAGAGCTGCCTAGTTCATCTTCCGAATGAACTTCACGTGGTGTTAACATCTTCACCTGACTGGAACTCTCACCAAACATTTCAGTTGCAACAGATAATCGAGCTTTGTGGATCTGAATTAAATTAAGAGTATGTGTTAGTTTATGAAGAAATCTTGTCCTTACAAACAGGTGACTTACAGCAGCTTTTGCTTTTCTACGTTTTACTACCTTCTTGGCATGGGCCTTGTCAATTTTGAGTTTTTCACGACCTTCAGCTGTAGTCATTAAAATATTTTGTTTGCATTGATCTCCGTATTGTTTTTTCTTGTTGGTAAACCATCGTCGAAGAAGCTCCTCTCGGTTTCCGGATGTGTTGTCCGATGATATGATAGAATATGAGCGTGCTCCGCTGGCATTGAAACATTTGAGCCATTGTTCAATGATGATGGATGACATGGTTGAATTCCAAGGGGTGTCGTATCCTGCCCTCCAGTCAAACGTACAACGAGTGAAACCTGCCAGAGCCAAAGCCGCCTCGCATTTGGTTCCCCAGCTGTGTGAGTATTTGTAGGAAGAAGAGAGGTCCATTCGCGAGAGAAATTTGACAGGCATGAGTTTATGTTTGTTACGTGCGCGTTCTGCAGCATCTCGTTTGACAGTACGGACTTGCTTCCTATTCGGCTTGAAGCCTTGTGGTTTGCTTGCAATATAAGCTCGCATTGCCTTCTTGATCTTTGAATCAATGAACTCTTCTCGGTCGTTTTGACGATTGACCCATTCGTTCATCTCTTCTACAGTCGGAGCGAGAGGAAGTGATGGGTCTACAGTGTTCTGTTCAAGTTGTCCTGAGCGTGACTTCCGAGAGATACCCATCAACATTCGAACGCATTCGTAGATTGCTTGAGAGATTTGAGACGCCGCATTTGGAACATTTGGGGCATCAGCAATCTCTGCCATCATTGCATTGCGGTGGCGTGCTTCGGTAGCTTCTTGACGCATCGCTGCTTTCTGGCGTTTGCGCCCTTGAGTTTCTTCAAATTCAAGCTCGCCATCTATGAGACCATATTAAAGCAGAAGAATTATGTACACTGGAAACTTTCCAAGTGATAGAGTGAAAAAGAAAAGATCAAACAAAGAACGTACCAGAGCTGTCATATTCATATTCATCATCTGGACTTTCATCGTCATCTGAAAAGAGAGATCGCGATCAATACAACTACTTGGAGCTTGAAAGGAAGAAACTCTAACACACCTCCCATAGCTTGATTATCTTCTCGCCTTCTTTTATTTGCGGGACCAGATTGAGTGTTTGCACCCGAAGCATGTGTGTTTGTAGGAGCACTCATTGTGTTTGATCTGGATTGTGTAGCAGTCAGTAAGGCTCAAAGATTGTAGCTTTTTGAGACATAATAACGTTAATAAAACAAACCTCACCAGAGTATGATTTGTAACGAGAAAACCACAGGTAACTAATAGTCTTTGTTTGAATAAGCAGAGCAATTGTTCTAAAGAGAGAAGAATACCCAAAACGACTGAAATCAGTGAGATGAAACAGAAAACAGAGGAAAAATTGAATGATGCTCTTAAAGTGACACACCAGACTAGGGGAAAAAGAGAGACAGGATGGATTGGAAGGAGATTGGATCGAAAATTCAAAGACGGTGATCTCAAAAAGCACAAAAGGCGAGGAAAAGACATGTCATGAAATTACAAGACCACGTTCTAGCGTGTACAAAGGGTACTACTCTTGGCTCCAGTGAGACAATACTGGTATTTTTACGAGTTTTGTTTGGCTGTTTGAAGATTGAGGTCTGTGCCTACATTTTGCTGGGTACAAAGGAATCTTGTCCACCCAAAATCAACGGGAATGGAGTGGTACGGGCCTCCAACACTGGTGACAAAGGCATGAGATTGGCAAAGACTTTCGTAAGTGTTTTGAGGGGTCTTCTGTAAGACCGCTGTGTGTGCTGGTCGACGAGCCGCCGGGAAACTGGCACGGTGAATTGAAATTTAGATTCATTGATTTAAAACATGATAATGATGAGAGCTGAAACTTTCTTCTTTATTGCATGATGGTCAGATACCAGTCCACGCAGAAGTCTCACAGGCCAATTTGATAGAGGATGGAATTGTATCTTGCATGTTCATTCTTCACTTTGAGAATGCGGATTTCAATGCTTGTTCCTTGGTCATCTCACCGTGAATACAAACAAATGCAGAGTGACTGGCTGCCATCTTTCCGGTCTCAGTACCTCAATCAGTATAAAGATACTGTGGTGCACCACCATACTTTTTCACACATCGAAGATGGTAAATTTTGATATGATGGGGGTCACTATTAGTGACATGTATGAAGAGACTCGGGATTTGGCAAGACCAAGCATCAATGAAGCCATATATCCTAATACCCCACTTCTGGAGCTTGTCATGACCGTCTGCTGACCATATATGATTTCGAACTGGACATTTGAAATTACAGTGAACTAGGATTGCTCTTTGGCAATGTGAGACTCCTTCCTAATCAATTTGCCGTAACAATTGTGCAAGACGGTCTCTGTTTGTTTGTAAAAAGTTAAGTATGCATCATGTTGAAGATATGACACAGTGAAGATCAGACCTATGGATATGGACATTGTGTTCCTGTAGTAAAATGTTTTTGATAGAAAAAATACCAGCTTCTTCTTCATTTTCTGACTGGATCTTGGTAATGAGCTGACCTATGTCTTCTTCTGTGTACTTTCCTTTGTTGATATCATCAACCTTACGGGTTAAGTTCATTTCTTTTCAATTACAAGCTAAGGTGTATTGGCTGATTATAATATTATCCTCATTCTTCAAGCATATGAGTATCTCCTTGCTTGATTTGCCTTCATGGGGGTGTGTGCTGATGGTATATGTCTTTCAAGCTGATCCTTGCAAACGGGCGGCTTGGTGTTGTTGTGATCCAAAAGTTTACAATGTTGATTGATTATTCTCTCAGTCATTGTTATTCCTTCTTTCACAAGGTTATCTTGTATTTCTTGTATGGTGAGTCTGTTGTTGAAACCATTTTCCAGTACTGTGTTGATGATAGCTATGTTGTTTTGTTTTGGCATTATTTGCGGAAGAGCAAGACAAAGGAAGAAGAATGCAGGTGGATTGTCAAATAAAGATAGTTGACTGTAGAGCTAGGATTGAGTGATTAATTTTTTTTGAACTCTTGATTGCAGAAAAATGCATCAAAAATTGGATAGTTTGAATGTAATATTTTTAGAGAGATTTGCATTTGGTGTCATGTTGTGTTGGTATGACACTTCCCAGATGGTATGATGTACGAGATGACTCATGTTACAACATAGGATTTGGAAAACAAAAATCCATGTCAATGTGTATCAGTATGAGTCCTAGCTTAACACAAGCCCCTCCCCCGCAGACTGTGGAGGGGGGGCTTGCAACTTATCAGTGATTTTTGGCTTGATACCAAATTGACTTTGGCGGGGGCTATCTCCAGCGTCCATTTTCGCCCCCTCAGACAAAATAAACCTTCCATCATGCCTATATGAAGTTTATAGAAGCATGTTTTTATGACCTTTTGCTCTACTCAGAATTTCTATAGCTATTGTAGAAGCAGTTATATCCTCAGTTGACAAAAAACCAAAAATTAAAAATTGAGATTTTGGTAACTGAGACTGCTGCGATTACAGTCACTTTACACACATGAGTCTCGATTTCTCTCTGCTAACCCATAAGCTCTCTGTCATCCTTGTCAGAGACAGAGAGAAGCATCCGCAGTCCTCCAATTTTGGCTCGAAAACTTGCGACTCTTCACTTTCACCTCAAGCAGATATCTTCTTATCAAGGCAAGTATATAGTGAGGGCTATTATGTACAAGATGCATCTGCAAAGGACAGCGTGTTCAGTGAATTTCAGATTGGTATCAAGCCAAAAAATCGTGTAAGTTGTAAGTCCCTCCTCCGCAACCTCTGGGGGACGCACGCGGTTTGAGGAGGTACTTAGTTAAGTTAGGTATGAGTCATGTTGTATGGTTTTTTGGCTTGGGGATGAATTCTGACTAAACATGACATGGAAAAATTACATGTTTATATGTTGGTATGAGTCTATACGTACACCGTACTGCAAAGAGCCTTTTGAGAGGGGTTTGATGTAGAAGAGAAAGGCAAACACCGTCAAGCTGTGCATCCATAGAAGACCTACCTATACAGATGATTTGAGATCCAGCCAGTGCCACAACTGAAGATCAGACTGGAACAAGGTGGTTCTCAACACAGTGGAAAAGCAAGATTGGTAGAACCACATTGAGTAAGACCATGTTTTAGATAAATGAGTCAAAAATGAATGACTCTTTAGAGCTGGTTGATAGGAAAATTGATGATATCCATGAGGGAGAGCCAGTCACACATATGCTTCACCATATGGGTCCTTGTCACTCAAATTTTCTGGGTCTGAGATGTCTTCGATCATGTATGTGACCCATGCCGAATGCAAAACCCATGCATATCACGCTTGCTGGTATAAAGCTTCTCAACACACGAGTATGGGTGATCCGACTTGTGGGGCCAACACCTTCATACGTGAGAGTAATTATGCACTAGGGAGGAAAATGGCTGAATACCCAGAGAATTCGAGAAGACTCTTTGCAGCCAATGTCAGTTACATAGGCGGTGTAGCAGAAGTACATCATACTTTGTTGATGATAAGTATGCACGCTGGCAATCATAGGCTGCGCCGTCAATACTCCATGCCCCTCGATCAGATGTTCCGCCATGGTAAACTGGTTTCTTGATGAACATTGCAGCGCTGTGCTCATCGTTTTGGCTGGAAACGAAGAGTTGAGGAAAGTGTTCATATGGATTGGTCACGACTCGAGAATAAAAACTATGTGCTTCATCTATTTGCTTGGATGAACTTCGTATTGAAATGATCTAAGCTGACACACCAAGAAGTAATGAGGTAGACATGAATGAAAAAGATGAACTTGAAGATGCGAGTTTTAAACGATGCGCCACATATCGACTTTTGATCACTATTAGCATTTACCCCTCGATCAATTATCATGCAAAAGGTAATTCACATCATCATGGCATGGCGATAATTACAAAGGTACAAAACTTTGAAGTTGTACTTTTTCTCTAACCTTTCTCTTCGCAGTCCAACACATACTCTCATCTTCTTCGTTCGTCTCTACATCCCCTTCACCTTATCACATCGCCCAGATTAATACCTCCGATCAACCAGATGAAGTTTGGTAAAACATACGATCAAACTATCAGATCAGGTCCTAAGCAATGGACTCAATCTGCGATAGGTTACAAAGCGGTATCTAGAAGTTTTCCTTTATCTTTCTGTACCTCGACCACTTCTAGAATCGATGTTGACCTTGATGACCATTGATTCGTGCATATATAGCTGAAAAAGCTCATCAGACTCCTTTCAGAAGAACTTCAAGCATCGGGTCTCACTAGATCCGTTCTTACCACTTTACTCGATTCCTCGGATCTTGCCGCCATCAATGACCCTGATCAAGCTCGGGTAAGGCTTCGCACTGAACACGCATACATGTACACAGCCCCTAATGTATGCCTTGCTTTTGTAATAGACCACTTTACCATTTCAGATTCACTCACTGGTCATCTCAACAAACAAAACCACATCTTCAACATTTCACCCTGTCTGTCTTCAAATTGGCACTCGTAAGGCTCAATGGGTCAATGTCTTGAAAGCTTCTTATGAGCTAGACGGTCAGTCAATTCTCAACATTCTAATTTGCTTTTGATTCACACAGTTCTTTACTCAAAAGCCTCATTGTGTCTACTTAGTCCCTTCCGATGATCAACATTCGTTGGTAGCGCTCATTAGACTTACGATTGAACCAATCGAGGAATCGTCCCCAATTGAATCTATCAACAAGACACAATCAATCCAAGAAGAAGTGGCGATTTCAAGTAATAAGCAAACCTCAAAAGAAACTCAACTTTTGATTCCACTTGAACACGATGGAAGGTTTTTCAAAGAATTACAATCAGCTTTAATCTTAATTGAAAGCTTTTATAAATCTGAACATGAATCTTTATCGAAACATTTACAAACTTTTTATCATAAACTTTCAAAAACCGTCAACTCTTCAACCAGAACTGGAATTCGTACACTTTATCAATGGAGACCTATAATTTCATTATATTATCAACTCCAAATTTTTAATCATTGTCAAGGTATTGAAGAAAGATGGGAAAAGTTTATTGAAAGTGGAATAAGGGAAAAAGCTGATCAAGATCTTGAGATTTTTATTGATTTGAATCATAGATTGATCGAGTTGAAGAAGTACTCTGAAATGAATTCCGAAGCGATTAGGAAACTACTAAAGAAACATTCAAAACGGACTTCTTTACCAAATGTGACTCAATTTTTCAATTTATCATCTCAAGTAGGAGGCAACGATCAGGATATGATTAGAGTCTTAAGTGAAAGACTTGTAGAAGTGGTACCGATCTTAGAAAACTATGAGTGTCCTATTTGTAGAGAAATTGCTTATAAGCCTGTGAAGATGAATTGCGGTCATAGGTTCTGTGTAAGAT
The DNA here is from genome assembly GCF_000204055.1 of Melampsora larici-populina 98AG31. Classification (NCBI taxonomy): domain Eukaryota; kingdom Fungi; phylum Basidiomycota; class Pucciniomycetes; order Pucciniales; family Melampsoraceae; genus Melampsora; species Melampsora laricis-populina. The sequence goes on along the minus strand of NW_006768851.1, from coordinate 129,423 downwards.
GTTTAGTAAAATTGCAGAAGAGTTCTGAGGATCGATGCCCGGTATGTAGGCAATGTGTTGTTTTGGATACCACACCTCGTATGTCTTCCTTGCTATAAATTCTTTTGCCTTTTTGTTATGTCCCGCCAGACACATGAGCTGATCAATTTTTTGTGTAATCGTGTTGTTAGGTGCCTTGGAACTTCAAACAAAAGTTTACATGGAACGTTGGTTTCCCAAAGAAATCAAACTAAAAACTAAAGATGATGCAAGAGAACTTGCAATCGAAGAATTAAATGAACTTGGATTACCGGTTTTGAGGAGTGGCTGTTTGATTAGTTGAATTTGCAGTGTCCTTCATAAGGTCAAAGGAAACTCTATACTTGTTTTTGGGCTCATCATCATCGACCAGCGTAATTTTTATCTGAAAATCAGTTGACTTTGCTATATATATGTAATACAGTTTAAGTATAGTAGTAACCCCTTTTATCTATTTTGCATCAGGCTTGCTTTTCTGTTCTTTTGTTGTGATCGAATCAAGAAATGTATCAGTAGTATGAACTTCATGTATGATTAATTTTGACTGATCATGTATGATCAGTTTTCTTTCTGGGGAATTGCTACCAAGCACCTAGAGTTTTTGGCTTGCATTTTCATTACCATTGGCAAACTTATAAGTCTATTACTCATATTGAACTTGCAAGGGTGAGTGAATTACAATATTACATGATAGCATTGTAATTTGAACTGCAGGATCGAATTCTGGTTTGTAGCTGTCTCTTGACTTGGATGTCAGCTTGAGAGTTTTTCACTTTGTAACACTATGCTGACTCAAATCACAGTCAAAAATTTCTAAATGGATCCCATCTATTGGATCCCGTTTGCTATGGGATCATAGGGTTTTGGGCCTTTCATTGATTTGATAGAGGCCTCCTTTAGCCTGTCCAACAACAAGGTAACCAATATCTTCTGAGGTTTACACCAGAGAGATGAGTTGGAGAATTGATTGAAACTTCCAATCAATTGCATCCAAGTATACAGAGGCCCTTGGATGAGCCCAAAAGATATGGGTGTGAAGATAGTATCCCCAGGGTATGGCTCATGCTGTGCCTGAGAATTGGAGAAAGGTGGTGTCTCTGCAGGGAGATTGGCTCAAAGTTTACTGCTCATTCAAAACTTGAAAGGTGGAGGAGGGTGGTGTTGGAGTGGAATGCAGAGGGATTAGCACAAACATGTAATAAGCATGCATCAACATTGTATGAGAAGAAAGGCTGAATTTGCAATTCAAATCTTGGAATTTAAAACATTGTAAATCTCATTGATCATCTCCACTACCTGGAAAAAAACACAATCACTTCTTTTGTAGCAAGGTTGAGTGTGCTTCACATCTAGCACAAAATTTATTACAGAATTTGAGTTAAATATCACGCAAGCATGTTAGGGGTGTTTGGCAGGTGATTTTCAATGGGATACTCAATGAGTTGAGTACACAACGCTACACTGAGCTTTAAGAAGTCTCATGAGGGTTAGAACTGGATTGATAAATTCAAGGCATAAAAAATTGAAACAAAAGTGAAGCTTTGGAAATTTGGTTCAGCCCAAGCTACCCATCTCTGGAACTTGTAAACAAATTTGAAGTTAATCTCCAAAGAAAAACAAGCACATATCTTGTTGGACAGTTTCAATTTGGTTTCTCACTGGATTCTGGCCTATTCTGGCGTCTTTGGGGTGAACTCTATGCAGCAGAGTGGGCATTTCAGTGGGTTTTCACAGTCAATTGACCCAGGCATCCACTGATATTACATTGAAGGACAGACAGCATGAGTAAGATCATGGAAGATTATGGGGGACATGTGATTTCTGTAACTCACTTCCAGACAAATTTTATGAAATTTATGGTGTGCCCCACGTCACAGGTCTAAAGTTTCTATGTCTCCATTCATAGGCGCCATACATATTGGAAATTCTTCAAAAGTATCAATATTGGGCTGCCATCTTTGAGATTTACCTATGGGGCAAGCTGTCAGCATATCCTGAAATTCCAACTGACAAAAATGTCTGTTTCAAATGAGTAACTGTGAGAACATACCATTCCATTCAGCCTTCTCTTCAAGGTATGACTGAGCACCCTCAATGTGAGAAGGAATGTGCCAGAGTAACCTAATGATAGAGTCTTCTGAGGGGATTCATATCTTGATTTGAAGAGGGAGCACTTGTGAAGGTTTTGAATCTCAAAGTATGTGTTTAGCATCATGTATCTTTGCTATTTTCAAATTTTGAAAAGGATATAGTAGATTTGCCAGAGGTTTGGCCTTTTTTTCTCATGAATGTGGCAATCTCTCCCATCAATTCTTCTTCTTCATATCTATCCTTGAAGATAAGCTTTTTGTTATTTAGTGACTTGAATGGTTTTACTGGCTTTGGATGAAAACATGGAAGATCCATGGAGCACCTTGAAAGCAAGTTGTATGTTGTGATCTGTGGCATATTCATTCCTTTCAATTCCTAAAGAGCAATGTATAATATTTTCCAATTCTTTTTCTTGAATGGAGCAGCTGACCTAAAGCAACTGGTCATGTGTTTCAACCAGAAATGGAGAGAGAATTACATGGTCCCAATCTTCCAACTTATTCTTTGTCCAATTCATGGTCTCAATCCTGGAAAGAGCCTCTGCCAGTACTGCGGAATTCACAAATAGTGCATTAGAGTTGGGCCTTATGACAACAGTCTAGGGTGCAAATACTAACATGAGTCATTTGGCACAAACTTGGGGAAACTTGGATAAGTAAACTTACAAAGAAACTTAATAAATAAATTGCTTGTAATAAAAGCAAACATGTTTGGCAAAATCCTCAGGCATAATGCCCCAGATAACAATATTCTTCATAATGAAAAAAACCCCTATGGGGTTGTAGTGGACAAATGAAAAAAACACCTAACAAATACTACTGTGGTGAGATACAAAATATGAAAAATGACGATAAGTGAAAAACAAATGGTAGCTGCGAAAGAAGATCAAACAATAATATTGAAAGAAGAATCTGTTTTTTTTCCTTTTCAAAACAATGAAAATATCATCCTTAAAACATTGAGATAAACAACACCCAATAGCACCATACAAACTAAATGAATCAATGGCTTAACCTAAAAGACCCATATGTAGAAACACAGGGAAAGAGGAGGTTGGGACACGAAGATTAAAGGAAATGAGAAAAAGGATTTTTTGGATGGAGCCCTACTAACAGACCAGCTATGTACAAATCCAGGTTGTCAACTCCATTTGCTTTTCATGTATCAGGTCCCAAAGACTTCACAACAATTGGCACAGATGTTCTAGAAAGTGGTAGAGTTCACACTACAAATTTCAATCATGTCTTTCAAAACAATAGATATTGAATGTGCTTTTTGTTTGTTTGTTTGTGACTTAGCCGGGTTGCCTCCTAGGGCTTCAACATCACGAGATGTACTTCCACAAAATTCACAGGACTATCAGAGCAAAAATATTGAAAAATCTTGGAACGAATTGTAAAATTAAGTTATGGACATTTGTGGTCAAGTTGAGGAAGTTTCAGAAAATCAAATCTTTGGTTTAATTATTTTGGGTCTTTCTTGCAGTATATTTGTCAAGCAGTTGCGGAAGTTCAAGAAATGGCCGTAATTGCTCTAGTTCTAGGTTTTATTTAAAGCCTTTCTTGTAGTATATAGAGGATGATTTTGTATCTCTTTGGTTCAAGTCTTATAAGATTTTATTTAATTGCCAGAATACTTTTTGGATCATCATAGATGCCTCTTTGAAACAGCCAGTCTTGAATTATCCAAGGGTAGAGATCCGGCAATTGATGCCGCGGCCAGCTATCTGACTATAAAACCAACAAAAAGGGTGAGATCAGACCCACGATATCTATATGAAAATAATAGAGAGCTAACTGTTAATCCAGCAACATATTCATTGGTAATAATTTCAGACAGTCACACCAACAACAGCTGACACAAAAAACTTGAGTTTGAAAGAGGATGATATAACCAGTGATGCTATAGTGGAGGAATGTCACACGCATGATTTCCATCAAGTCCATGATAAAAATCACTCCAAATCAAGTTCCATAATTGCAACTCAGCCTCTATGCAATATATGCAATAGAAACTATATTCAACCAAAATTGTTATATCAAGATATCTTGAGCCTCTTGTCATAAATGAAGCTCCGGTAATCAAAAATGAACATACATCCTTGCAGATTTTTAATATATTTTAGGCAATCTCTACTATTTTGACTTTGTATCTCGACAGTTGGTGAGGCTCTACATACAGACAGAAAAGAGCTCCAGACATATTGTGTGTGACCTATCAAACCAACTCCTCAAGATATCCTGAGTTCTTTGGTGGCCACCTCTGTGGTGTCACTGTGTTCATGAGGTTAGATGGTTTAGATATCATTTCTAGCAGACTCTTTCTTTCATCATTTGATGTGGAAGTCATGGAGATTCCTGAGAGACACGTGTGGAATGAGATGTACATACGACGGTCAAGGTCCGAGAGGCATGGCCGGGCAATACATCGTGTCATCGACGCGCTTGTCGTCTTAAACCCATAAACATTCACAAGTGAATCGCGTCTCAACGAAAGATTTGACTGAAACTCCCTTCAGTTTAACGATCAACGGCAACGACGGTCAACTACCATTTTACGATATATTTGGTCTCCTCGATCGACTCGCGTGCTGATCTTATATCAATATAACTCGACTTAAGGCTGCTTAGATAGAAAGATGGGTCCCAAAGTACCACAAAAGCAGCGTGAGCATCGCTAACCCGGTTCGCCAAGCGTTTTTTTCTTAAGAAACTGACTATAGTTCTTTGCGCATAGGTCTTCAATTCAAACAAAATCTCACGAAGGACTCCAAACTCACGATTACCGAGCTGATAAAAAGACTCATTTCTCTTCACACTGAGCTTTCAGAATTGGATCAGGACGTGATCGACACCAACTCACTTTCGAGTATCCGCAAAGAACTCATTCAGCCTAGCCTTTTAGTACATAAAGACAAGACTGTCAAGGCCTTGGTAGCATGCGGCCTTGCGGATTTGTTGAGGCTATATGCGCCAGACGCACCATATACGCGACCTGAGTTAAAGGTATATTCATCCGACGCGCTATTCTTGCATCAATGACTGAGATCACGTTTTTGCTGGGCACGATAGGACATTTTTCAATTCTTTTTCAGGCAACTTCGTAATCTTTCTTCTTCCAACAGACAGGCCCCTAACCAATCTTACTGTACGTCATGTTTCCACAAAGGCATTATTTGCGCTGAAGCTGAAAAATCTTGGTTGTGATATGAAATTCAGATCTATACCTCCTCGAGTCACTTGCGACAGTCCAGAGTATTGTTCTGATATGCGATATTCCAAGTAGCGAGGAGCTGATGACTGAGGTTTTCAAGCTATTTTTCGATGTTGTTAGGTATGAGCCTTGCCCGTTGCATGCACCTTTGCTTTCTACTTGCTAACTCGGATCCCGTGGCCCAAAATGTGGCATATTGCATAAATTAGCACGGAGATGTCCAAAAATATTCCTCTTACGTTTGCTGATTTGCTAGCGCAGATCATCAACCAGGCAGCTTCCTATATATCTCCTCAAGTTTTGAAGTATATCCTTGCCCAATTCGAACCGAAAAACTTCAAGGCCAACCCCGCTGCTTATAGACTAGCAGTGGATGTATGCAATGCTTGTGAGGATAAACTTCAAAGTGCGGTGTGTCGCTACTTTACCGACCTGATAATTCTAGGCGCAAAAAAAGTTTCCGGTCGAGTCTATCCCTCAGACTCGGCTGATGAAGATGCCCAGTCTTCAGATGAAGAGGACAAGGATGGATCGACCAAGCAAATCAAAGACACCCATATACTTATCAAAAACATACACAAAGCCTGCCCGGGATTATTACTCAACGTCATACCTCAACTGCAAGTTGAACTAGAGACAGAACAAGCCGATGTGCGCCTCCTGGCTACTGAGACCCTTGGTGAGATGTTTGCGGCACAGCCCTCGAGTGGTACAGGCATCACAAGCAATATTCACACTCTGGCCGGGTCAAGCGCGAACGGCGCGACATCCGCCGGTAACGATTTGGCTCGACGATACCCCAACACCTGGAAGGTCTGGATTTCCAAGTCCAAAGATATTTCACCTCAGATTCGCATCGCCGTCATTCAATCTTGCAAGTCAATACTTTCCCAACACCCGCATTTGAAGGACGATATCAATCAAGTCCTATTTGTCAAATTGACTGATCCTGACGAGAAAGTGCGGCTCGAGAGTTGCAAATTCTTTGTTGACCTCGAGTTCAATTTGACACTACATTATATCCAAACCAATGTTTTGCGATGCTTGGGTAATAGAATTGAAGATAAAAAAGTTAGTACGTCGCCTGTCAACCAGCGCCTCTGACTACCACTAACTCTGGCCTTTCTACCAAATCGTAGCAATCTATTCAACAAGAGGCTCTTAAAGCCTTAGGCCGGCTCTACGATATAGCGTATACGGAAATGTTGGCGCTCTTTGCAAATAAATTTTGATCGTCGGCGATTCTGACCCGGGCATTCTTGTTTTTGGCGTGATGCAGTGAGGACAATGAACGGAGCCATATTGCTCACTTTGGCTGGATCCCTCAGGTTGTTTTATCAGCCATGTTTATAGGCGAGCAGCGATTATGGTATGTGCTGCAAGTCTGATAATTGACTGGCTCAAGGCTCACATGTAGCTGAATTTCTCTTGACAGCGTGGCCACGGAAAGGTGCATGCTGGACAAGATTTTACCACTCCCCAAATCAGCACTTGACGAGACCTCTTGGGTCGACCGTCTCATCACCGTTTCAAGGTTTCTCAATCCCAGCGATTTGAAAAAACTGAAAAGATTTACACGTATCACCCAAAGGTTGTACTTGGATGTCTCGACTCAGGTTTCTAATCATTAGATTCTAATTGTGGAAGTTACGCTTGCTTTTCAGGCAACCTTCAATCTTCATCCGGTTTCTAGATTCGTGCGAGGCTTATAACGTATGATCGTTGTCTTTTCTCAATCAAATACTCGATTTCAAACATTTGAGATAAATTGTTTTGTGACCTCTTCATTAGGGTGGCATCATTGACCATGATGAGAAGCAAGTCAAGACACTGTTGGCTCAGATTATTCGACACATCTCGAGTAGGCGTTTAAATCATCCTAATCGTGGACCAATTTGATGAACCATGATAAATTTTTCCCACAGCCGCCTTTCCGGATCCATCTAGAGCCACGGAGGAACTCCAAAAGTTTGCGAAACTCAATGATAAGCGAATGTACAAAGTCATCAAAGTACTTTCTGACCCTCTGGTAGATCTTAAAGCCTTGGTCAAGACATATGTGCGTGTTTTCAAGATTTGAGATCGGTCCATTGTCTTTGGTCATGGGCTTGGAATGGTACACTCAATCTAGCGTGTATTCTCTATGACTTGCTTTCCCTCAGCAAGAGTTTAATCGCAAACTTGAATCCCTATCAGCTGCATTGGTGGAGACCATAGGGATATTTCTAAGAAAATCTGCATATTTGACTTTGAGTTCTGCCGTAGTGCCTACTCTGTTATCTCGACTACATCAACCAGCGGCCAGTGACGGAGATGCAGATGAAGATAACACAGGATTTGCTCGATCTAGAGGGGAAACGGCTAAAATCTTACTGGACATGATATCAACCAGCTGCTCGGTGATGCTCAAGCCCCATATCGACAAACTTACTAAGGCTCTTTTCGAAGTTTCGGATGTAGAATCTGGCCAAACCGCCCGACTGATCGATGCATGCTTACTAGGTATGAGTGAGCTGGCAAAAACGAATCCAGAACTCATACCAAGCGAACCGTATGTTGTGTTCGGTTTTCCGCATATGGCTCTCACCTTTTCCCTTTCAGATATCAGCGGAACATGCTGAATCATATCTTTTTCGTGATTTTTACGATTTATTTGGCCTGGCGACTCAAAGGGAGCTCGTGGATGAGCTGACACGTTACGCTCTGAGTGGGACGCCTGAGCAAGCTAAGTATGCTGCAATCGTGCTAGCTAAAGCACCCGACAAGACGGATTCTTGCCGTGAAGTTAACCTCGTAAGCTATAGCATTCTCCAACAGCCAAGACCTGGAGTATACCATTCATGTTGACTCTGTTAATATATCACTGTCAATTATGTGGTGACAAACGCTAATACAGCAACTCGCCAATACGTTGAAGGATGCCGAGCCAGGGCGCTTGGTCGCAAATCTAAGCGCTCTTTCTCAGATCGCGAAGCTCACCCCAAACGTGTTCGAAGCCCATAGTGAGACTGTTGCAACTTTCATTCTTCAGAAACTGTTGCTGAGGTCTAGTGAAGGCGAACAAGACGTGAGGCATGAACCATGCCATCGAATCATACGCATTTTTGGCAAATGTGGTACCACAAGTCTGACATTGACATCTTGGTGCTGATAGGGGGATGACGAATGGCTCGATGACAGCGAGCTGGCAGACTTAGCAAAGGCCAGGATTCTAGGTGTAAAGTTATTGACAAATCGATGCATTGCCTACGCCGAGACTACGGCAGCCAAAACGTCGGCCGCACCTGTTTTCAAGCTTCTCTGGCAACTATTGGATAATCGTGGTCATTTACGGACAACTACACACAGGTTCTAGTCATTTTCTTAAACGAGAAGAGTTATCAACGCGTACGTCTCTCGGTTTCACTGACGACTTCATTTTTTTGCGGGTGCATCACTTCGACTATCAGCCAGGCAGTCGCTATGCGACTGAGGCTCAAAGCGGCGCATTGCATCTTGAAACTGGCCACATGCAAAGCCTTCAGCAGTGAAATTGACACTCAGTTCGATCTGTTAGCCTGGGTAGCAGCGGTTTGTGAATCTCGCACCTTTTTCGAGTGTTGTGTGGTCGCGGACATCACATGACTTACATTATGGACCTGCCAGGATCCCAGCGGTGAAGTGCGCGAAGGTTTTGTCGCCAAGTTGGCGAAATATCTACACACCCGTAGATTAACCGATCCCCGATTCAACGTCATCCTCTTTCTGGTGGCCCACGATCCAGAGTCTGATATCATTGAATTGGCGCGCAGTTCGATACTATCGCGTATGAAACAAGCATCACAAAGTCAGTGCTTGGTTGATTGTTTTGTATTCATTTGAACGCTATCATGACATCTTGTTGAAAGCTTTGTTACTCCGCACTCGTCGTTGATCCCCTAGATGTCCGCGTTGCGATGTTTGAGGTTATCATTGTGCGATTACTGCATTTATTGGTACATCATCCGGATTTCGAATTGTCTCTTGAGGCACTACGATCGGTCTCAAAACACATCGAATTTTATGTGGACTGCGTGGCCAACGGTGAAAACGTGTCCTTGATGTATTATCTAGTTGGTCAGCTCAAGGCGGTGCAAGACGTGGACTCAAAATTCAATAACGAGGTGCCTTTCCATCACATCTTTCTAAAAAACGCCTAGATGAGCCATTGGAGGCAAGCTGACATCAATCCTCCGCTTTCTTTTAGTTTCTATATACAATATCTGAATTGGCTCAGCTGGTGATTCGGACAAAAGCTAAAATCCATCATTGGACCTTGCCAACCTATCCCGGGAAAGCTATCCTACCCACAGACCTCTTTCAGCCAATATCATCGCCCGAGGAAGCGAATCAGGTAAGTCTTAATTATCAATTTTGTATCAGGCGCGACTCCCGTATCTGTCTCCGAAAAAAAAAACAGACTGACCTGAGGTTATTTTGATCAGATTGCAAAGAAAACTTACCTTGGTCAGGAGTTTACCAAAGAGTTAACAACGTCCTTATTATCAAGGAAAGATCGTGTTAATGTCTCCGGCGATGTCAAAAAGCCATCAAGCACTACCCATCTTGTCAAGCCGACTGCAAAAGCGAGGGCCCCTCGAAAACGAAAGGGTGGAGCGGTCGACAGATTGAAATCTAAGTGAGTCCTTCTAATTCATATCGTTTGATGATTGCCCCTGTCTGATTATCAAAGCAAAAAAATTGTCGCTCCATATACAGCGCTCAGAAGTCTTCAAATCAAAAGCCTCGAAGAACTGCAAGACCCACACGCAAGACTGTAGAATTAGACGCAGATACCGATATAGATAAAGATCCAGACGATGGAAGCTCAGGAGCGATGTCAGAGTCCGACAAATACCCATGAATATGCAGTCGAGTTCAGAGAGCTTGTTCACTCCGCCGATCTGCTTAAAGTTGTAAGGGCAAATTCGGTCAATTCCTCGAGTTGTTTGAAATTGCCTGTACTTTTGTAACATATATCACCTATCCTGGATGTTTAAAGCTTTCTTGGTTAATATTGGGCTTTGGAATTGTACGATAGGTTTACCGAGACTTGTTTTATTTGCCTCTGCGTGATGGCCACTTAGCAAGTTGTGCCATCTTCATCTAGTCTTGGCTCATTTTATAATTTATTGCGTCATTGAGAGAGCCCACCACGTCCCGGGCGCACCAAATATAAGACTGAGTCCCCGCTCCGTACGCCTCACCTTCAAATGTGTACTGCCGCAAGATGGAAAAGATCTTGCAACAAAGCCAAAGTCTACTTTGCGCTTGACTGCTCTCGCCCTAATCAACAGCTTGAATCAACGCTGATTTCGGATTGAACCTTGGGCGCTCTCATAGGCAGGGCTTTGCTTACTTGACCTTCCCTGTTCGAACTCCCTTTGCGTCCAATCGAGTCGCCCCGTACCATTGTCCCCCATGCGGGGTCGCTCAGCCTCTATTGGGACAAGTATAGCATTTCGTCCTGGGCCGTCTCCACAGAGACGGGGAAAGATTCATAGAACACACTAAGGAGACCCGTTCAGCATCACCTTTGGTGATACATGATATATTCCCTGTGTTGTTGTACAACATCGTCACCGAAGCTGAAAAAGATTGTTTCAGCAAGGGTGATGTGGGATAATATTCAAAGGTGGAGGCTCTGCACTGTCAAAGATTCCGACAAATCTTAACCTCAAGCGGTGCCTCCATCTGCCAAAAGTCTTGAAGCTCAAAAGCCATAATCAGCATCTGCAAACTGAATTCACACTTCGATTCACGATTTCGCTTGGTGTAGTTTTCTATCGATCAATTTTTTTCTTCATCCGCCTCTATCTTCAAGAATATTTCTACAAACGTCGGCAGTCCGCCAGATCAAAGTTCAGGAAGTCTGCAGGTGAGTCTCAACCTTTGAGTTTGTGTTCCTGTCTGCTTCATCAATCCCCGCGTGTCTTGCCATTCATTTCCACTCGACCATTCCGCGGTAAACAAGCCTCACCGATTTTGAAATCAGACGGCTGTTTATGGGAATCTTGGGTTATATCTTTCCCGCCTCTCCGATTGTAAGAGCTTAAAGGTGCGATGCACCGATCTGACTTGAAGAGGCCTAGATGGGACGAGACTTTCCAGTCTCGCATAATGATACCCACGCATACTCACGAGGCATAGGATTGCTTCTGTTCGACCATGTGAGGTCTTCAACAATCTGCTGTTTCCATTTTCGGGTTCGAAACTCCACCGCAACGAGTTTATCATTACAGCGAAGACCTTTCCATAGGTGGCCGTATCTAATTCTCAGACAATTGACACTGCGATCACCTTATCCATAATGGGAAGAAACCGCCAGGAATGAGAAATAGTGGTACTGGCGCGATGCAGCCTCAGGTCTACTTTGCGCTTCCCCCTCTCAGACCAGTTTTACCATTCTTGATCTACCAGGATTTCTCAATCTTAACCGAGCTCTCTTCAACTTGATCTGCCAACTTCATTCTTGCTTCACATTAGATGCATTAAACGAGGAATAACTTCAAGCAGGCTGAGACACTCTGGCGGTCTCATACCACAAAAGATAGCTTTGAGATCTCCTGCGGTCCTCTAAGGCTCAAGCTTTTTGGCGCCCTCTATCCACAAAATTCATTCGCCTGTCATCTTCTTGATCTTATCGCTTGTCAAGGTCGAGTCGTTATCCATCACTCCAGGGATCCGCGTAGTTTTTCTCGGCTACGAGAGCATTCAGGCTTTTCTCTTATTATAACTAGCGCTGCGTATGTGCGTGTTGAATCGACCGTCTTGCCGATCATGATATGTACCTCTTTCAAAGAAACATTCAAGAATTGGTGTTGTCTCCGAGTCGAGCTATGGCTGATCAAGACGCTTTTGCGGCAGCCTGCTTTTCTCATTTCTACAGACCCAGCGCTAGCCCTTCGCCTATCCTGTTAGTATCATACGTCTTGACTCGATCCCTTTGCGAAGCTTCCTGTCACTTAGGAATACTAATTCGGGCTTTTCCATTGATTTCTGCTCACCAGAACGCAGAATCCTCCTGCTCGTGGCACGACTTTGCAAATCGATAGTTCTAACCTGAATTCGGTCAACACAATCTCAGAAGGACAACAGCAAAAAAATCATCTGAAAAAGATCGCTTCGAAATTCGAGAGAAAATCTATTACTGTAAGATTATATTCATCTTGAAATAAGATGAAGGTAACTAACACATTTTTCTTGGCTGATCAGTTATTTTAATCCTGAAAGGCAAAGATGGTAGCCGAATCACTCAAGCTTTTCGTGAGACGGACGCGTCATGTCGGACGTGCTAAAATGAATAATATTCTCCAAGCGCTCCGGACGAATGACAAAGAAAACTCTGGCCAGGAACAGGACAGACGTCTACCAATCATCCGAGCTAATTCATCCATGAAGGCGCAAAAATATGAGAGTGGCATTCCAGAGGGATTTGCGAGTCCGTCAAGCAGATCCTCAACACCTTGTTCCTCAAGCCCCTCAAGTTCGGCAGACTTGGATACTGAAGTCATTCATACTATCGATACAGATACTGAACTACCTTCCGAGACTGTCACAAAACACGCTCCGAAGTCGCATGTGTCTGCAAAGATGTATACAGACCAGTTGAACGATGAAAACATTTCAGGAGAGGAGTTGATCAGCCAACTACGGTCACATCAGATCCAGTGGGCAGCGATGATCGAGCTTGAAAAAATGGATCCTTCTGGTATCCTAAGAGGAATGAGTGCCCGTCAAATCCGTAGACTCATCCAACAAAAGCGAAGTGAGGCATGGCTTACCGAGACAGACGGACCCCTTTACGAGAGTACTGAAGAACACTTTTCAGAAGATATGATGAGCCAAAGCTCAGAAGAGTCCTGCACACGCTACTACCCCGCGTTGGAACCCACAGAAGACGAAGATTGGAGCCAATACTTCTAATCGCTTGACTCTGGTATCCCGGTGCTCCTTAACTTTGAGTAGGTCAGTAAGCTCGGAAACCATAAAAAATGCATAAGGCTCTTCAAGTTGTACTGATTAAATCCCAACCTCTTAGTAATACTCCACAAGAAACGGCCCGTATTTTAATCTCATCCACAAACCAAACCACACTCAAATTCCTAATCGTGCATACAGGTTTCTCCTTGACACAACAACACACAGTTTTGAACCTTTTTATCTTGAGCTTTCCACAAGTTTCAATCATCATATACTATACGAGTCCATGCATACTTGAAACATCAAGACTTCATTTCTTCTTTCCTTGGATTTTTAATCTGCTTTGCCTTCATCACTCATAAAGTCTCTGACTATATTCTTCATGATAAGGACTAATTAATTTGAGGACGTTTTCTTTGTTGAGCATGTAAACCATCTCTCTTTTTTGTATGATCCATCATATCTTCTTTTTCAAATGACAAGCAATATTGCTACGGGTATTTTCAAGCTCAATGCACACTTAAAGTGTGGCAAGAGACCTTATTTTTCTGAAGTCTTTGAAGTCAACCTACAATGTCAATTGAGATTTTGACATGCCTAATGATCACAAGATGCACGAGGAATTTTAGTAAATCTGAAGAACTGCAGAGATGATTTTGCCTCTTGTATTTCCAATTATATAGTGTTTGCCCTTTGTTGGTATGTAATCATGACTCACAAAGTGACATGCTGATTATATGTACACCAAGAATTGGTTTCCCAATCTATTTTACCTTGCTATTATTGGACTCCCAAATTTTGGCTGTCTTGTTCATTATTTGATACTCATTCTTTGTAACTGAAACATGAGATTTTTTCAAGTCCACCCACAACATTCATCCATCCACAATAGTGGGGTGCAAGTCTTGCATGGCATCTTTACCGGTTCTTTGTATGGGACTTCTGACTTTTCATGTGAGGAGGGTTTAACAAACCTACCTAGATTTATAATAACTCAGAGTTCTTCATCAATATCTGAGCCTTTTGCTCCATCTGAAGAGATGTGGAACGGCAGTGCTTTGAGAAGAGAATTAAGAATTGTAAAGAAAACAAAACTTTGCAAGACTTTGTGGATGTTTTCATCTCGTCCATCTGTGTACAGTCGACTCTCCATAAAGGCATACCTTTTATGGGCATAATCCCTCTAAATGCATAGGTTTTTACGGAGTTTTTTCCCGCCAAAATGAGATTTGCCAGCCAAAACAAGATTTGTAAAGGCATATTCCTCTAAATGCATAAGAAAACTGCCCGCCAAACTGTATGCCATTAGAGAGAGTTGACTGTATACATCTAGTGATGAGAAGTCATTGAGCTTTGTAATCAATTGAGCCTGATCAGGCCTGATCCTTCTTGTGGAAATGATCATTTTGCAGATCGGTTGTGTTTCATTTATCACTCTCCATGGTATCAATTGAACGCTGGGTTGATGCGATCCAGCCTGATCCCGCGTGCAATAGACTAAAATATAGCATGAATAGATTTCACACGTCAAGATTCTGCTTACTCATTTCAAACTACAAAAAAATCATTATACGTGACAAATTCAATGTCTTCTGAAAGTAAGACCACAGGGTTAGAGAGAACCCTGCAAAAGAGTAAAACTAATGCCACTTGAAGAAAGGCGTCAAATATATCAAGAAAAACAAGAAGATGGATAGAGATGGTAATGAAGACAACAAGATCCAAGAAATGAAAAAAACAATCCAAGCGCAAGAAAATCACAACCCTAGCTCACAGCAAAAATGAGTCCGTAAGATATACAAGAATACGACGAGACTTTGTCTGTGTATGATCAAGATTACAAGAATAAAACCGCGAACCTCCTCCATGTGATGTGTATGGAGCCTCTGTCTATAGCCATGAGATCATTACAATCACGAGTCTGAAATGTAGCCAGTAACGTTAGTCATAAACGTCGAAACCGAAGAGTTACGCGATCTTGTTGACAATGCCTCGCATGTGATGCGCGAACTTGAAAGCTCATGTGTTGCCAACAATACTGATTCCGACTCCGCGTCAAGGACGTACTGATCCATTGGAGAACCACCAGGACACAGTCCCTCCAGATAGCTGCTGAGCTCAGCGTCAGATTCCAAGCTTGACCGAGCCTCATCGGAAGGAGATGACAATATTGATTGTAGAATCCTGGAAGAGAGCGGTTGGGTATTTGGAATGGGAACTTGACGTCGTAAGAAGTGGTGGACAGGCGATGCGTTCCCAGTCACCGCTCGGGTAGTAGAATTCTCGGGAGTGCGCCAAACCTCCTTGCCTTTTGTCGATGGCATTGTGAGGGTGCTTTTCGGACGCACCGCAATTGGAGAACTGACGCGAGAGGGTGGTTGATTGATTGCTGACTCGATCTTTGGAAAGTATCCATACGAGTCGGGCGTGGAGATAGATGTTGTACACCCCGGTGTACTTCCTGCGGGATTTTTGACCAGCTCAGGCGTAAATGGCCCCGATTTATGAGAGCGTAGTAGTGGTCGATAGAGCATTGGGGAGGGCGCCGAAAGTATTGGCAGATGTGACTCAGAAGGAGACTTCATGAGCGACGCCAGACGAATGCTGATGGGGGACTCGAGCAGTCCTTCACGTTCCAGTACCTTCTTGAGGACGTTCGAGTTGTCAAATTCGGTTACCCCCACGTGTGACTGGGTAGAAGCTCGAGATTGTTGGCTAGCCTTGGCCGAGTTCCAAGGCTGAGGGTAAAGAGACAGCGTGCATCAGCGTGGGTCAGTGGGATAGAATTCCTGTACATCCGCAAGAAATTTAGAAAACTGACCTCGTGGTGTGTTACAGCGTCACGCATCATAGCCTCAGGCTCAAAAAGCGTACTCGGAGCCAATCGATGTGATATGCTGGAGGAAAGACTTAACACCGGAAGCGGCATCGTCGAGGATGATCGGACCATCACGCTCTAACAACGCGGTGCCAGTAGATTTAGGAGTCACGCGTTAGAAATCTCGGCGATAATTGCATGGAGCCTCATAAAGCAGCATGGAACCATTCATGAAAGATGTCGGAATATTTATACTTACATCATCGTTCATTAGGCTGGACAATCCCATACTTGATTTGGAGGGCTTGAGTCTATCGAACGCAGACCGCACGCGGGAACCGAGCTTGTT
Source organism: Melampsora larici-populina 98AG31 (assembly GCF_000204055.1). Lineage (NCBI taxonomy): Eukaryota > Fungi > Basidiomycota > Pucciniomycetes > Pucciniales > Melampsoraceae > Melampsora > Melampsora laricis-populina. Next base: position 112,993 of record NW_006768851.1, on the reverse strand, counting down.
TTTAGATTCACGAAAACCCATGGTGATCGATAAAGGTATCAAGAGAAGTGGAGCAGTCAAATCGAGTTGTAGATAGCGATGAAGGGCTGCGAATAGATAGAAGGAAGCAAGACAAGAAACGGTAGCAACAAATCACACTGTCTTGAGAACAATGGAAAGAAATAGTAGAGCAGTTATGGGTGTGCGAAATTATAATTGGTATCGAAATCCACCGTCAGCTAATGCTCACGAAGAGGGGAGAGATATGAATTTGGTGTGGGGAGAAAATTAGAAAAGTGATAGGCTTTGAGCTACAGTCTTATATGGCGCGACTGCGAACACTGTGCCTTAACAAGCTTCAAGGAAAATGCAGTTGTGTATCATGCATACCAATTGATCATCAGGTCAAGGTCTGGGTGAGTGTTCCTGAAGTCATGAGGTCAGAGCAGCCCACTCGTAATGGTCCAGCCGCATAAAAGCCATGTAGAGGTGGTTGTGATGATCATCGGGTTAGTGGTCATCCACCAAAACAAAAGTCAGTCACTTTGGAAGATGATAAGGTTTAGTCGACCCACTGCTAGTAGGAAGCTCAACTGATGAGTCTTGGGCCTTCCTTCAAGAGCCACGGAAGCGAAGAGAGCGGTTCATTTGGTTGACGATAGCAGCGCGATATAGCTTTTATATACTTGCAGAGGTTCGGCCGTTTCTTATCAATGATTTTAGTGGCCTTTTTTCACATTGAGATTGCCATATCTCTCTTGTCATATTTTCATCTATCGGATAATTGAGTATTGTCTAAGCGCAGAAGAACTCTACACTTCGTACGGTGCCAAAATGCTGGCCTTCTAGAAAGAAGAATGCAAAAGAGCCTACCACCCAATTTGCTGATTGGAGTCGGAGGCAACATACCAGTTGGACACAAGGCCAAAAAACATACCTCAGAAGGAGCTGGTAGCGTTAAGATTGCTCAAAAATTTGTCACCATCAACTTACGGCTCGCAGTAACACTGAGCGTCAGGGATTTGGCTGCATCAACAAGACATAAAGCAGTGGTTCTGTGAGGATATATAGGAGAGAAAAAAATTACATGGCTTTCTCAATAATTTATTGATTGTGTTTGAGAAGAACTCTATACTGCAAATGATCATCCAGCAATCTTTTGCCCAGATGCACTTGGAGAGGGGACTCGGGAGTACATGTAGGATTGGGAGAAGCATTCAATTTCCACACTTCCACTCATTCCTCACCTGTTTACATAAACTCTGATGACAGACTACATACACTTGATGTATTTTCGAACCAAACCAACATTCAGCTGATAATGGTTACACCACAGGATCGATTCTGAGGGGAGAGTGGGTGTGATTGGGATCTGGAGAAGTCGGTGTTCGATCGTCGGTTCAAAACACGCGAACCTACCGAAGTCCGTTCAGCGTGATGTCTAAAGAGATTTCACAGCAATACCACGTGAAAGCTTGGTAAAGACATCTTGGGACCCACTCACGAGAAAATCTCGTGATCGATCCTTGTTTTGGTGCGAGATTTTCAAGCTGAGTAATAGCCATGAACCAGCCAGGATTCCAACGGAGTTTGGAATCCCAAAGAATTGTCGTAACGATTCCGATACTTGCCATGGGTATTTCATGGTTTAACCATGGAAGCACTCATTTTTGATATGAGCCGAGAATTTTCGACATTGGTTCAGTCTTTGAGCATTCGGTCGTGTATCATGCAATTGTGAGCCACTCACTGTGGCATATTTTTAACAAAGAGTGCCTTTCCCTCGATCACAAGGCATTTCTAAAAAAGTAGAGTAATCGAATTAATTATGCCATCAAGTTGAGAATAACAAGGAATCAAGAGAAATGCTCGAAAGAGGGGTTGATTCAGCCAATCTGGTGGAAAAAAACCTTGGTTTATTTGGAACAATGCTTCGCCGTGGCAGTATATTCAACAAAGGGTGCCTTTGCTTTGATCCCAGGGCATTTCTAAACGCCAGGCTGACCGAATTGGTTACACAGCCAAGGTGAGATTACCCGATGTGTCAGTCAAACACTCAAATGAAACTATCCATCCAATCTGGTAAAAAACCCTGTGCTTTTGAAACAAATTAGGGGAAGCGCCGCAAGTATAGATAATTTTTGTTTGATTCAGCCCCTGCAATTTTGCTATATAATCCTCCCTTCATCAAGTCCGTCCTCCCTTTGCAAAAGAGCATGGCATTTACCTCAAAATCCCAGTTCAGCTTTCTCACTGTCTATTTCATACTACGCTCTCTAGCTTTCCTTTCAGTAAGCCATGTTATTCATCTTTGCTGCCATGGGTTTTTCCTTTAGTACTTCTGTACGCTTAGGAAATTCTTCATAGTAGTCTTGAATTTCTATTACTATCTTTGCTGCCATGAGTTTTTCCTTTAGTACTTCCGTACGCTTAGGAAATTCTTCACAGTAGTCTTGAATTTCTATACCTATCTTTGCTGCCATGAGTTTTTCCTTTAGTACTTCTGTACGCTTAGGAAATTCTTCGTATCAGAGGATGTTGTTCTTCCTTTCACCTTTTTAAATCTACTCTTTACGCTTAACTCCTTTTGTAAATCCAGCGGCCTTTGTATTGTTTGATTATGATTTTCTTTTATACCCTCACGCCTCAGTGTTGTCTTTGCGTTGAGTCTCAGAGTGTGAAATTTTCTATGAGTGTACAAAGTCTCAAAGAGCTGTCTCAAAAAACTGTCAAACTTTATGAAAAGCAACAAATGAGTGTGAGATAATTTCTACAATCAACATTTGAGTCAAATCATCTTATTCTCAAAGTTTCAAGTGATAATTTGTTAAGCTTAACAAAGTCGGTTTTCCACATTCAGCAAATTTGCATTCGACTTCATCTGTGTGCTCTTAAGCCACCTATCAAAAAGTAATTTGATCAAAAATGAACCTTTCAGAGAACGCAGTTGGAACGATTCATGAAAAATGTAAGTTGCTAAATACCTACTAAAAGCACTGTAGACAATTTGAGATCCTATCAAAAACTCATACTCGGCGGCATTTTAGACTTTGAAGTTACTTCTTTAGGTCCCGATGGACCTACCTATCGGTGTACTGCCTGTAGCTCTGGTCGAACAATGAAGACTTATGACAGGCATCGAAAATCAAAAGTGCACAAAGACAATGTTGAAATTATTCTTGCTGAAGAAAGAATGATAGGACAAGAATCAACTTCAACAGCTGATGTGACCGGACAAGAAGATGTCATGCTTGGTGTACAAACAATGGACAATGAGGAGCCCAAAGTTGTATGTTATGATGAATTATATAGCTCAGATAACTCCGACAATACTTCTCCTTCAGACATAGAATCAGAAGTCGCCCCTCCAGAGCCTTGGTCTAGTGAGTATCGTGATTACTTTGCTCTGAAGAATTTTGATTGGGTGTATCGAGGAGACGGACCAACCAAGGTAGATATTGAGGATCTTATAGAAAAAGGAATTCGACAATTTGAAGAGTTGGATCAGGGAGAGGAAGAGAGAATGGAGCAAGTTGAACCAGAAAATGAGGAAGAGCTACAGATGATCAAAGAGGGGAAATTTCTGGCCGAAAATGAGAAAGCAGAGTGGTACCCTTTCAAAAAGAAAGAGGTACGTAATGTTCCATGATATATAGTTTAAACACACTCTTGATGCCTAATTGAATATGTTTGTGGCCTGAACTTCAGCACTTTCTGGCATTGCTTTTGTTGGGATCGATGAGAAACTTACTATCTCGCTTACAATATGATATTTTGCGAGCAATTCTGGTAGTTGCTTCTGTCAAACTACCGGCATGGAGTGTTTTACGAGGTGTCCGTGAAGGACTAAAGAATCGCTTGAAAATAAATGTTGTTGAAAATACCTCTGCTCTGGGAAATCCGTGTTTTGGTCTCTCTATTCAAGAAACTGTGTCACAGGGAAGTTATTCTTATCAAGCTATCAAGGTCTGGACTGGATTTTACTCACATGTTCTCTTATTTTGTGTTTATAGGAATTAGCAAATCCTGAAGTCTGTCCTCATTTACAATTCATCCCTGAATACGAGCCTGGAACTGTCATCAACAGATTTTCACAGTCCAGAAAGTGGCGCGAAGGATTCTCCAGAGATCTTCGGGTTCAAATGGTTCAAACATCTTCCGGTCAATTCTTTATCTATGAGCCAGTACAGCTAGCCTCACAGGATATATTAGTTCCTATATACTTTTACAAGACAACATCCGATACATTTGCAAAGTGCATGAGGTTGGGTACCGTATCTCAAAATCAAAACACAACCTATCGGCTTGAGATTGAAGCTGAACCAAATTTTGACTCTGAACATCTGGAGGACATTAATATAAAGGAGTTCAGAGTTGAATATACTAATCTGGTGACTAAAGATGGGTGTATGCTAAAAGACATTTGTGGTGAGAAAATATATCGTAAGCTCAACTACATTTATGAGACTCTCCATTTTTGTTGATTAGATTTTTTTTATTCAAACAGAGAAAGATCGGCTATTTTGGAAGGAGATATCCCTTCCAAATCCTTGGCGGACAAAGGCTAATGGATTACTTATTAGACATGTTCCAATTACACTCTACTCGGATGATACTTCAGGCAATCAATCAAAAAAGTGGAACAAACACGACTCTTTCTATTTCACACTGTCTGGTCTTCCACCAAGTTTGACAAACCAAGAATACAATATACATTTTCACGCTACCACTAACTCAGCAGCTGTACTTGAGCTGGGTGAGCAGGTTGTGGATGAACTCGGGTAAGGTCCATTTCTTTTACATCAATCAAGAAATCTTTGACTGATACAATGTTTACATGTTTAAATATTGAAATTTGTATGATCAGTAAACTCGGCGAGATTGGATTCTCAACCTATGATCAGTCGATTGATAAAACGGTCCATGTGATGGTTGTTGTAATGTGCTACCTTGGCGACTCGCCTATGCACACCGAGATCACAAATACTATGAACCCATCAATGGCACTTCATCCATGTCGAATGTGTACTCTGGGTGTGTCCGCGCAAGACGAGAAGCTTTCGAAAAAGTATATTTTGAATTTTGTGGGATTGAGTACAATCAATGGAGTCTTTGTACGCTTAGATGGTTCCTCTCATAGGTGTTTTATTTGGAGAGGAGATCTGAAACTAAATTTGTATTTTTTTGATTTCATAGGATCTTCAAGATCGTCAATGGTCATCAACAATTAGTATCACAAAACAAATATGGCTGATGGCTGCAACACACGGACAAAAGAAAAAAATTGATGACCTATCAAAAGAAAATGGAGTGCGGGATAAGATCACTCAAGTATTTCTTGATTCACTTCATGACCTCTGATATAGTGGTAAAATGAAAGAAGCAAGAGATCAGTGGGTGAAGCAGAATGAAGAACTTGGTGAGCGCTTGTACAATCCTTTCCTACGGCTGAAAGGTACGTCATCTATTCTTTGCTTTTGATAAATAGTTTTTGATCATGTTTATTCCAGGTTTTGATGGTCACAAGGATACGCCAGTAGAGATACTTCATGTTGTACTATTGGGGATAGTAAAGTATATGACAAAGGATGCAGTAGCAAAAACTCCAGCTGGTCTTCTCTCAGAAATGAAAGGAAGATGGGCTTCGTTTAATGTTGATGGATTAAATGTTCCACCTATTCAGGCAGATCAAATGGTCAAGTATGTTGGTAGTCTTGCGGGTTCTGGTTTTCGGACAGCCTTACAAGCGGCTCCTTTTGTATTTTTTCCTTATCTCACTCCAGAAAGACGAAAGATGTGGATTTCCCTCTGTCATCTCTCAGCTTACATATTCCAAAACAGTTACACCGACGAAAAAGCTCACTTAAATCAAATCCGGATCTTGATCAATCAGTTTCTACGGGATGCAATTCAAGATAATGCACAATGGGTGAATAAACCAAAGTTCCATATGCTGATCCATCTCACCGACTCCATGGAGCGCTTTGGTCCAGCCTGTTTGTTTGCAACAGAGAAGTTTGAACAATACAATGGGGTACTTCGTGGATGCTCAATCCATTCTAATAAACAAAGTCCAGGATATGACATCGCAATCACCTTTACTACATACCGTTTACTTCGTACTCTCTTATCAGGTGGAATATTTTATGACGAAAACCTATGCTGTAATGCTCATGCCGGATCAGGAGTAATTGGCTTATTTAAAGCTAACTCCACTGTACGACAAACTATGGGTTTGAAACTTCCAATTACCAAAGAAAATCACTATGATATCAAGTGTATGTTTTCTTATGTTAGATGTGTGGAAGTAGATCTGCATTCTTTAACTGATGGTATTGAACTCTTTTTGAAGTTTCCGACACGTCTGTGGATCTTGATGTGCCGGACCATCTAGTGCAGCTCAACTCTAGGGCTGAGTGGAAGAAGGTTATCAATGTAAGGATGCCGAATGGTCAAAATTTGAAGCACGGTTCATTTGTTTGGGTAATTCATTCTAGCCGTTTTTTAAGATACCTCATTGAAGATATCCTTTTGGCTGATATTTCTAAATCTCTCTCTTACTGAAAAAAGATGCTAGAAAAGGAAAAAGAGGCTTTAAAATCTATTGGCATTATTGAATCAATTTGGAGCCCAGTCGCAACAGATGATGATTGTGTGGTTGAGCTGACATTGTGTCAAAGTGTTCCCGAAATCCATCCATTCTATATGATGCGTGAGATTTGTAAAAGCCGGAAAAAAGTTTGGATAAAATTGAAGGTATGTTCTCTTTCATAGAATCATACGTATTAGCTTTGATTGATGCTGCCTTCAGGCTATTGAGTGCCTGATAAATGTTCAGCATAACTGTCATGATCACGGATGCCAAGTTAAACTCACAAAGCAGAGGACAGTTGAACGACGGCTGACCATCAAGCTCACTGAAGAGATCCAACATACTGAGAACACCTCCTACATCATAAACTCGGCTTCCTTATACTCATCAGATATTCACCACCATGCCCGTCTCACGGTGGCTCGTCGACGAGAGCACACAGAGTCCTTTGAGATGTTCTCTCTGAAGACTTTCCGAAGACATCATGAGTCCACACAACGCCTTTGGTGTCCAAAGCCTATTTGGTAAACACAAAGTCCCATTGTCCTAGACTGAGCCGATTTGTGACCGTGGCCCACGGTTACATACATGCACGTGCATACAACCGCTTTTATTTACATGAGAATTTTCGGTGTATTTTGCTTGGGTTCCTTTTCTTTTCGGAGATTTCGGTTGTACCACCTTCTCAAGACGTCACCTTGGAAGTACACATATCTTCGTTTCTATAATCAATCCGGCTTTTTACTCAACCCCTCAATCACCACCAACATCTGTATGTACGATCCAAATGCCTCGGCCAGCCGTCCCTTTGTCCGAATTGTTCAACCCCCCACCCGAAATCCCAAGCTTTCAACGAGGTCAGTAGTTCCACCGAGCTCTTTTTTAGTTGTCTCAAACAGTCAACACATCTACTAGAATTAGATTATCAGATACTCATGGTCTTTGCTTTCTCTCTGCTATAGAAGCTCAGGCTCTGGTGATTCAGTCTACCTTGTCTCTCCTCAAAGATCCTCCCTTATTGATTCTTTCTGTTTTGATTCTCTCCATATCAGTTGCATCTGTCTTTTGGGCGCCTCGTTTCGAATCATATTCTTTTCACTTCTCGATATCAGGCTCCCTTCACATTGAACTTCAACGATTTTGTCACACTATTGAATACCTTTTAAATCATTGTGGTAATTCCTGTTCTTCGATCTTTCTTGCTCTCTTATTTCACTTGACATCTACTCCCTACGCACCAAGCTCTAATCTCTCATCAGTCTTCATCCCTCAAGTGCTTAACTACAGTACGTGTTCATTCAAAAATTCGATAGCTTTAACATCAATTACTGACATGTGTATCTCCCTCACTTTCGATCAAATCAACTCCCGGCTCCTTTCAAGTCATGAGCAGTCGGAATCCAGGTGGTAGTGCTGAGAGCTCCAAAAAGAGACGTGTGGATGATAGAGGCAACAATGGAGGTATGTTGAAGCGGATCACAATCATCTATGTGGAGTCATACTCATTGATACATCTTCTGTTTTGTCAGATGGCGATAACGACAATAGTACAGATTATGGCAACGAAACTCCAGATCTTGGTGATGATGAATCAGGTATGTTCTCATGTTCTCTGAATCATGGTGCGGTGGTTTAACTCACTCCTCACTGACTGGAAATTTTGGGTCTTAATTTGGCAAATCAGATGGCGAGCTCTCTGCCGGTGAGATCGAGAAGCGTAAACGCAAGAAAGCCGCTTTCCGCAAGGAGGCAACCGAATCACGTCGACGCGATAAGACTTTTGCTAATGTTGCCGATGCACCCGATGTTCCAAATGCGGCCTCTCAAATCTCCAAAGCGATTCACGAGTATGTTCGAATGCTTATGGGTATGCCTCGAAAGTCTCGATCGACCGCCGCTGGGGTACCTGATCCAACTCTTCCAGTCTCACCTACTGAAACTGAAATGAAAGAATGGCTTAATCGTAAAGAAGATCGCGAAGAAGTTGTCAAGAAAGCAATGGAGAAAGCGGTGAAAAAGTATATCAATAGTAAACCTGCCGGCTTCAAACCAAATCGGTCACAGATTCGAGCAGTTGAACAAGATGCGGCAGAACGTGTTCGTTCTACAATCTCCTTACAACCAGTCAAATTCACATCTCGCATCCAATTCACTACTTCTAGCCGATATGCTCATAGCTGGGGAACACAATGCGAGGCGGCGTTGGCTCTGGCCGGGTTTGGGCGCTGCACCTTTGACTGGGGTGCTGGCTACGACACCCCTTGGAACTCGTCCATGGCATCGATAATCATTTCGGAATGGGTCAAATGCTTCAATTCGAGAGGCGCACGCGCGTTTGGGGTTGTGGCTAAAGATAATACTCAGTCCAATCGTGAAGAACTGCTCCGCCGATGGTTCACCAATAAGAAAACAAACTATACTCAACAAAAGAAGGATGAAACGTTGATGCAAACCGAAGAAGGTAAAAAACAAGTTGAAGCAAACAGAACACGTGCCAAGAAGTTGGTCAATCGCCGAAGAGCCAAATCAAACGTAAGTAATTGTGATCATCCTCCATTAATGTCATTCCTTTTTCTGATTATGATTTTACTTGCTTGCCACACTCAGATCTATAAAGCCCGTATCGGTGTCACAAAGGCTATTTTTGGCGAAGGATCCAAAGAAGTCAAAATGTTATCCCAGCCCGAGATCCATTCCGAAGATGATGTCAACAGCGAGGCGACATGCAAGATTCAACTCACGTGGCGTAGTGCCGAACTCGACACCTTCATCTCATTGACTGACCAATGTATTGTAGGACAAGAAGTTGTCGCCGCAGCCCATCGTGCAGCACAACACTTAGTCGACCGAGGTCCTTACTCCACAACCCCTGACTTTGATGTCTTTCCGCCGAAGGGTTTCCAACGCTCTCTTGTGTCTCCCACTTGGTTAGGCAACATCCCATCGGTAGCTGTTAAGAACCTCAAGTTAACTGATGATGTAGTGGACATTCGACAAGCCATCAAAAGGTTGACCGAAGAGCTTACCAAGTCCTCCACCCCTGCTGCTTGAAATCTTATTGTTTCAATTTGTGATAGTTAGTTCCTATCTTGAAGGTCGTCTCCTGCCAGTTTCTTTGTTTTCTTGTTGGCTTATAAGTTTGGGTATAAGAGGCTTGAGTACTTTGTTTCATCCTGTATACTCTTTTCCTCTCTTCAGTTATGGGTGAGTTATGGATTTATTATTCCTCTCGATTGGCTCATGATTTTAGCTGTGTCTTGTTGGTCTTGTTTGTTCTCAAAAAATGTACACACTATACACGGTGTTTTGTCCAACTTGAGTTCTTTGTCTTGTGCTGTATGGTCTGTTTTTCTCTTTGGTTATGTTTGAGTTATGGAGGTATTAGTCTTCTCGAGTGTCTCATGATTTTGGTTGTGTCTTCTTGGTCTTGTTTGTTCTCAAAAAACTATACATGGTGTTTTCTCTCAAAATTTTAGTTATATTATTAAAAAAAAGTGATCTGGGGTATCTAGCCATTGTATATATTGCTGCTTATGGCGAGCTTCTGTAATTTTAATCTTATAGTTGGTCTCTATTGAAAAACTCCGGAGAAAGATCTGTGATGATCTTGCCTGTTCATACATTGAACAAATATCAAAGTCGAAAGATTGATTCGGGAACACAATGAGATACATGAGCCAAAAAATATAAATTGTATTTGTAAAAGATAACCAATCATTTGGTGATCTATCAAAGGAGCAGTTTCTACGACAAAGTCAATGAGGAAAAATAGTACTCTTGAAGATGTTGATTATTCAAGATTGTTTTTACAAAACACCAAAAATAACATATTCATTTGATCAAATATCAAAGGATCAGTTGATGTATTATGTAAACTTTTTGATATGAATGTTTACTTCTTGAAGATTTCAATCTGTTGAAGAGCGTCCAGTGAAGTCAAACGCTCTTGCGGGTCCCTTAATAACAACAAAGATATAACAGCAAAAATGTCAGGTCCAAAAGAGCTGTGGTAGGCGATTTGATGGTCCGAATTGGTTATATCACTCCCTGTATATGATACTGAGTTAACATTGAACTGGTTGAGCACAAGATCAACAATGAAAGATGAACATACGTTTTACAAACGGTCTTTCGTTGCTGAGGAGTTCATACATCACTATGCCTAAAGCCCACCAATCGATTGGCTTGGAGTAGGTACTCCCGGACAACATCTCAGGAGGTTGAATATAAGGTGTGCCACAGACTTCGGAAACGTATCCACATTCAGGTAGGAAAGTAGCGGTTCCAAAATCGGCGATTTTGACTACTTCGTTTGGAAACACGAGTATATTTTTAAGTTTTAAGTCCCGGTGTATAATGCTTTGGTCATGTAGATAGTGGATAGCTTCAGCAAGCTGAGTCGTGTATATAACTGTTTCTGATTGTGATATGTTGTCTGACGCAGTAAGAAGGTCTTTCAAATCACCACCGGGAGCGTATTCAAAGATAAGTGTAGTATATGGGTCGTTTGAGAAGAATCCTTCGAAGTTGACAATCGAGGGATGATTGATGGCGGCCAGGATATCAATCTCATTGCAGATGTCGGGAATCGCACTGACACAATTCTGTGCATCAACCACCCAAAGCTGTTTAGCCGCATAAAGTACGTTGGTGCGTTGGTCTTTGACTTGGTATACTTTGCTAAAAAGAGAATTAACAAGTGTGGTCTGATAATGATAATCTTCCGAGTTAAGGGTGCCAACTGGGCCTTGAAGGCTTTGAAGGTATTCTGGGGATCTTCCTATTCTACCACGAAGCTCGGATATTGAATAACTACGACTAAAACCGTGAGAGTATATTGAATGACTACGACTAAAACCGTGAGAGTCAGAGGATGACATAATGCAATGGCTATGGTATTGGGGCGAACTGTCTTCAAGAGTAACTCATAAGAACAAATGAGACTCGCCGCGCATGTGGGACTTATGAATATCATAGATTACTCTTTTGGAAATAAGGAGGATAAAATGCATGAGGGTCGTTCGACGAAAGTCTTTCGACGTGGACTGATGTGAGGTAATAATGTCTATCTGTGATCGAATTTGGTCTTGCCCAACTCTGGCACGAAGGTCAAGGCTATGATGAGGAAGTAGGGTCTAAGAAGGTGTATGTCATGCCAAACTGTGTAAGAATTCGAGAGAGATATCATGCATACCCCAAAATTATGTCTGTACATATGTGTTTGGTGTAACGGTCGATAATAGATATGCCCCACGCTGATGGAACTTCAACGGTGTTACAGCACAATATCTTTGGTGAGTTTCTTTCTGTTTCTTTTACTGATAAAGATCATTTCGTTTGAAGCTGATAAATGTCACCTTTTTGTTGTGATCTCCTGGCTCTTTATAATCAGCTGGTATTTTGAATCGAGACTGTTTCGTGAAAGACCTCTTAGTTTGGGATTAGTTGATACAGCGTTCCTGGGTTGATTTATCTCGCATCTGGACGCTTTTTTTCCTCGTTTATTGGTCTTTGATCTCGATTGCTACCAAAAACGGTACTACTTCCGTTGGCTTTCTTGGCTTTCTTTTCCTCGTTTATCAGTCTTTCTACTGCATTGTGTTATATGTTTGGATTTCATCTCAGTGTCTCAAAGACTTGAACGTTCGTACTATTCCATTTTTATCCCAATTACTCTGTTTCAAAGTTCCTTCAGTGGCTGATATGTGTTGATTTTTTACAGCAACACCAACATGTGGCACGGTCCAAATCACCGAATCTGCACATGTGTCCAGCTAGGATGCGACAAACAATTTTTTAAAAAGAATGGCCAGATCACTCCAGGCCGCCTTTTCCACCGAACCAACTACCCTAATCATCTGGAAGCGGCGAACCGTGCAGGCGTACCTGTGCCTCACACCACCTCCAACAACATTTTACAAGCTACTCTGCCGCATCCATCTGGACAACTGACATCCACCTCTCAGAGCCCCCCCCATCCACCGCAACCCCGAGTGCAACCTGCCAAACGACCACGAGATGACTACGAATCTGAACTTGTGCATGCCGATATGGATCCTGACACTTCACGTCCCCCAAAAAACCCCCGAGTCTCCCCGCCTTTAAGTGATATCATTCCATCCTCAAGCACGGCCATCATTCAGCCATCAATATCGTCATTCAACACTACCATCACCACTGCTGGTAGTGCACGACCCTTGTTAATATTTCCCACGGAACCTTTCTACATTCCTCGAAGGATGCTTCAACACACGTCATGCATCCAATCAATGTATCACGTTATTCACGATTACATTAATCACAACCGAAGCAATAAATCCTGCCGAACCATGCTCGAAATGGAACGCTTCAAACTGAAGACAACATTCACTGCTTCAAATCCAATGGAATTAGATGTCTTAACCGAGATCCCTTCAACAATCGAGAAAGCTTTGCGGTGCTTTCACTTGGAGGTACATGTACATGAACTATTATGCTGCCGGGTATGCTTTACAATGCATGGCCAGCCCTTTGATCAACCTTTGAAAGAGCATTGTACAAACCTTCGTTTTCCTTCTGATACGTCCGCAAAACCCCGCATCACTTGCAAGTACCCTCTTTACAAGAATGTCACCAAATCCGTCAACAAGCAAAAACCCATACGAGTATTCCACCATCAGCGCTTCATTGAATGGCTCGCCACGATGCTCTCATTTCCGACTTTTGAACAGCCTCTTGACGCTTCGATCAACGCCAGACGACGATCTGACGGACGTATGACTGACATCTGGGACGGTACAATTTGGCGTTCCTTCAAGTCCGATGGCAAGGTTTTTACAAGAACCTCTGGCAACCTTGTCTTTGGTTTTTTCTGTGATTGGTTCAACCCATACGGGAAGAGCTCAGTTCGACATATCTCTGCGGGCATTCTCCTGCTGGTATGTTTTAATCTCCCACCGGACATACGATACCGCACTGAGAACATGTTCATCTACGGCATAATCCCCGGTCCTCGCGAGCCGACATCTGACCAGATGGAACCTATCCTCACCCCGCTATTACAAGAGCTTCACACTCTTTGGAGTGGTGTTTTTTTTACCAAAACTTCACAATATCCTCAAGGTCGTTTGATCCGAGTAGCAATGTGGCCTCTTATTGCTGATGTGCCTGCGATGAAGAAGGTTTCTGGCTTTGCATCACACAGCGCAATCCTTTTCTGTTCAATTTGTTATATTACTAAAGATGATATCAATCATGTCGACTACAAAGCTTTCAAACTCCGAACCCCACGATCATACAAAGAAGATGTTCAGAAGTGGATAGATGCTCCAACCGCTTCAGCACGTGGTAAACGCTTAAAAGAAGACGGAGTTCGTTATTGTTGTTTCTCTGAATTACCTTACTGGCACCCAATCGACTTTCCCACTGTCGACATAATGCACTGCCTGGTGTTAGGCTTACTGAACGATCTCGCCACAACCTACCTACAGATCGGAGAAGTAGGCAAGTCTTTACAAGGTGAAGATGATGCCCGTCTCCAGAAAGGCGATTATTCACATATTTATGAACCTCCTCTTGTGGACGAAGAAAATCTTGGATCTACCACCAGCTCTAAACGTTCCGATTCTGATTGCCCCTCCCAATCCATATCTACGAGATCCTCCGACCGTCCACACTATGCTCGCTCCGCCAAATCAAAAACCTCGACAGCCAGTTCAAACCAAGAAAGCCATAACTCATCATCAGGAGAGTCAAACGATACACTCCAAGGACCGTCAACTGGACCGTCGCTTACACCTCACGAGCTTCGCATTGTACACAACTGCATCACCGCAACACATGTCCCTTCTTGGCTTACTCGTGTACCCAATCAGATTGGTATGCCTCGCTGTGGCACTCCCAAAGCAGCCGAGTGGTTGACACTGTACACGATTTATATGGTTCTTTCATTAATACCACACCTCCACAACTCTGAAACCAATAGCGCATCAGCCCATATTTGCAAGGCCATTCGCCTGGCAACTTCAATTATCAACATTGCGATTTCACGATCAATTCACGAGGACGACCTCATGGCATACTCACGGATTCTGATGGATTATCGAACCCATCTCCGAAAAGTATGGCCCGACATCCGTTCTAAACCAAATATACATTACGCTCAACATCTACCGGATCAATGCCGACGTTTTGGGCCACCCTCATACACTGCTGCATGGTTTGGGGAACGTACCATTGGTTCCCTGGTTCGAATTCCTAAAAACGCCAATCAATGTATGTATTTTTTCCACCCTCAGTCAATCACCTGATCGCTGACCATTGAATTCATCTCTTTGCCTGATTTCTTTTGACTCAGATATTGTTGGAAAGACGATGATTCAAAGGCACACTTTAAAGACGTTGTTCAACAACCTGTGTGACAACACCCCTCCTGAATACGCCCAAAAGATTGGTTTTGATGCCCTCACAAGGACCAGCGGCGCTAAATGGCAACCAACCACCCTGTCGACAGAGATAATTGGCGCTATCCAGCCCCTTCTGAACAACCTAGGATTGTCAGCACTTCCAAAATTTGAGAAAACATCTATCTGGCGAAATGCTGGAAAAACCTTTAGTACACTTCAATGGCACGTAGGAAACAGTCGCGTTGAATTTCAAGATCGAGCTGGAACCTCATTTGGCGAAATCATCCACATCATTCGCATTAAAACTTATCATAACCCAATCTTTGTAGTTCGACCGTTCACCGCCCTCACCCCAGGGGATGAATTAAAAAGCCCATACTCTTCATATCCATACTTGAAAGCTAGAGTGATGTACCGTCAGACTCAACCTTTGCGCGGTTTAGCGCATAGTGATCTGTTTGGGCACGCTGCATTGGTTGAGAACTCTGCCGGAGTTCTGGAAATTACACAGCCCACAATCTTTGTGCTCAGCCTACGAAGCTTAGTAAGGAGTCTCATCTATATTTGTCTTTTGGAACTAACTGACCATAATCTTTTTAATTTTAGGGCATCATCGACATGGCCTCAACATTTTCAGACAGGGCTTCACCAGACAACCCAAGCTCTGATGACATGGATACGTCCTGAGCCACGGTGTCCATGTATCAATGTTTTAAGATCTTGGTGATGTTATCTTAAAGTTTTATTTCCCTCTAAATTTTTGTTTGTTACACACGTACAACACTTTCAATCTTTTCCAAGAACTTGTTTTGGATTCACGCTTCACCAACATTTGTAACTTGAGATTCTCAGAAAGGATACATAAATACAAGAAAGTGTCATACTAGCAAAGATACCAATAAAATAGTGATATAAATATGATGATACTAATGATGTACAATTACTCAAGCTCTTTTGACATTAGTGGAGGTAAAACATGCAAAAGATTTGTGGCTGGCTTCATTCTTAATGCAGCTCTGGCCTCATTGGTGAGATTAGAAAGAAATAATGGCTCATAACAATTTTCTGGTAGACCACAACAGACAGGTGCCTTGTGATTGATTTGAGGTGACTCGATCCTGCATTGATCAAAGCGGCGACCTGCCAGGAGGGGAGTTGAGACCGAAGATTTGTATTTACCAGAGAGTCCGTCAATTTTCCGAAGAACATTCGTGTACTGCTGACTTCGCCAGATCAAGCCGACTGAATTGTACTTTATATGTTGAGGCTGCCATTCGGTATCAGAGCAGCAGTCTGCGTTGGGCATGAGCTCTGCAGAGGTATTTTCTCCGTGTAAACGAGTCAAAGCCTGCTTGCGATAACGCCATAACTGATCAATGAAAATCACAAATATTAGTGAAACCAGCAGCACAGGTTATCAGATATAGGTACGTACTGCTCTCTTCTTTCTTGCCTTTTCCTTCTTCAAAAGCTTCTGAGGAGAGCAGCGACCTGTTCGAATGTCTTCTCTACGTCCTCGAAACCAACGAAGGATAAGACCAATACAGTTGTCTTCAGTACAGTCGTTTGGATTTATAGACTTCTCGTCGAAGAAGCCTTTCTTCTCGGCAAACATCCAATGTTTTGTAATAAAGATGGCCATCGTGCGATTCCAATTAGTGTGGTCGGGGGCGGTCCAGTCAAATGTCACTTGTAATATATTATGTTTATTCAAGTCGGCTAAGAAGAGATGTCTTGGATAGGTGTCGTTTGTTGCACTTTCTTTGATCGGATTGGTGAGAAACACGTCTTGATCGGTGAGGATATATTTCTGATCAAGATGTGGAAACTGGACAAGCTCCTCCGGCGAGGGCGGTGGAGGGTAAGTCTTGCCTTGATCGTTGTAACCCAGTAGCATTCTCGTGAATGTAGCTAGCGACTTGCTGATTCCTGCATTTGCTACGGGGAGGGTGGAAGCGACTGAGGCATTCAGTGCCTTGATGGACTTGGGAGGTTCACCATTCTTCCAATAATGAGATTGTTGGGGATCTACCGAGCACACAAAAGAAACAACATTAATTTGTTGTGATGATCTCACAACTTTCTCCAAATCAGCACGTAAACAAACCCATTTAGAAAATCAGATAGCAAGGATGGAAGGTAAGGATAAAGCAATATGTGATTGGACGCCAAAAACGAGCAACTTCCGCTGTTGGTCCAACAGGGAAAGATATGAGGACATGAGCACCATTATTCTTTGGATCCTCCAGATTAACAAAACCACTAGATGGACGTTTATGTCCTTTTGTTTTATTTCCTTTCTCTTGTGCTTTTAACGTGTGCAAACAATCGTCGGTTTCTTAAAGGGAATGGTCAACCGCGATGAAAATACAAGAACTCGATGCCTTTCAAAGGGATCCACCGATCAAAAGACTATGTAAAGACAAGATAAAGACAAAATAAAATCAAACGAAAGTACTCGAGTGCTCTCGTCGACGAGCCACCGTAAAACGGGCATGGTGCACCTTCGTGCTGCAAACATCCCAAGTTCTGATGTTACCCCTGAAGAGTGGGATCTTGCAATTGAATCAGGTATGAATGAATGGGTTGTTAACAAAGAAAAAAAAGCAAATCAAGCAGAGGAAAAGGAGAAGACAAAGCTTAAAAAGGAGGAAGAGAAAGCAGCAAAGAAAGAAGAGAAGTCTAAAAAAAAGAAGAGAATGCTAGGAAGAAGGAAGAGAAAGCTCAGCAAAAGGCTCAAGTTGATAAAGATAGACTTGAGGCTTTGAGTAGTTTGTTTTCTACAGGTTAGGTGTAAATTGTGTTTCAATGAAAAAGGTTTAATTAAAAGAATTTCTCTTAAAGTGCTATCCCAAGTTGGGAAATAAAACACAGCCATCAATGTGATTTGAGAACATCCAAAAATAAAAAAATTCAAAAAATTAGAGATTCAAAAATTCACAACTTCAAGAAAATCAAGAGGATTTGAAAGTCCACATCTCACAAAGGAAATGGCTGTTGGGAGTTGATCATATTTACAGAAATTTTTGATTGAAACAAACAATATATCACATATGAGCATATAAGATTTCCAATGCTGAAGGACACATAATGAACTTTAGATGTAAAGTCTTCAAGCAGTATAAGCAATCAAATATTGATTTTCTGCGCAGAATCAAAAACCAAAGAACAGATTGATTCTAGAAGTCAAGAATAAATGATAACATTCATCTGAATGCACAGTGTGGCGTAAAGAGTTTGAATAAATGTGTAATTCACAAGATGGTGTTCAAAAGATGATCACACATGTCACACCCACCTGTGAACTTTGAATGTCACAAGTGGGTACAAAGACCTCGATTTAGGATCATCTCACCCCCTCACCATCGATCACTTCGACGGTCAACAGCATCACCATCTTCTCCTTTCGATTATCAAACCAAATGGCGGATTCCAGTGACAGTAGTATAGATCCCAATGCTTTAGCTCAGGCCGGTCTTTTTGACGCATCTGCACTTTTTGGACCTTCCTCTCCTCAAGGGCGTGCAAGTCCTATTCAAAGTGATCATTCTTTCTTGACTTCATCTACATTCAATGAAACTGCTGATCTGTTAGGTATGACTGAAGAGTATCGTAACTTGGCATCAAGAATCATCAGCGTAAGTTCATCCTCCATCTCCTTGCTATGGGATTATCATCTCTGATTCATCTTTTGACTCCTTGATCGATTTCTTTAGAAATCAACTCCAGAGAACCAGTATGAAAATTATATTTGTCTTTCAACATCCATACTTCAAGCTGTGCGGTCTAGACCGTCAAACTTAGATGAATCCACTGTAAATAAACGACAAAAGTTGTCATGGGAGCCAAGCGCTACATATGTGGCAAGTAATCATTTATTTTCTAATATGTCATTATCTAATCCTTTTTTGTTATAGGATTGGCTCAACGCAATCACTCGAGAGACCCTTCTCAGTGCAAAAATCACAGCATACAGTGATTCAGTGAATGCAGATCCCATTGAAGATTCTTTTGACCGACTCATCTGGGTGAAGCTTTACTCTTATCATTTTTCTTTACCTCCTCAATTCCTTAATCCATCTAAGTCTGATCATGATTATGTTCTATGTAGGAGGCGATCATGGCACAAACCGATTCTTTTAAGCGTTCCCACTTCCCAGAAGGATTTGGAACTACAAGTGGCTCGGGTGTTACCTCAACTGTGAAGACACACATGCGAAACCATGCAATGAAAAATGCAAAGGCTGAATTGCGAATCAAGGTATGTGAAGTGAATAGGATCATCTTCTTCTCTTCAAGTGAATTAAATCGCCACTAAAAATGTCTTTCTTGTATGCTGTTTTTAGCTCATGATTGGTGTGCTACCAAGGGTTAATGTTGCACCCACAATCCCAGTTCCTGAGATTAACACAATACACCTCAAGGTACTTGGATTTCTGTTTCATGACGTTTTCATTCACTCTGACTCTGTCTTTGAATCAGGTACATAACTACTGTGTTGAGAAATCAAAAGCTTCAACCGAACTAGAGATAGGGAAGGTTCTCAAACCTGAAATCAAGATCCGAATCATATTGCTTGTAAGTAATTGGGTTTGTTAATCATCCAAAGATACAAGATTAGAAACCGACTCTTCAATACCATCTTTCCAGCGAATGCAAACTTTAAATTCATACAAACTTTCACACCCAGCCAAGCAGTCACAATGGTTCCACATTGATCGCATCTTGAAGGAGATCAGAGATGAGAATAAAGCGCGAAAGAATGTCAAATATGAGACTGCGTAAGCACAGCCAATCTTTCTACATTCAAAGGTATCAGCATATTGATGCCCATACAACTCGCAGTTTCTTTAAAGAGTTACTCCGTCGTGATGCAACCCTCTTTACTGGAAAAACAAAGTATGCCGACTATCCCACCAATGAGAATTTTGCCCCTCCCACCCGCGCTGAAGTCATTCAAATCCTCGGTGAATAAATCAAGCTCATATCACAAAATCAAAAGTAAACATGATATATAGAATATTTGAAGCACTTGTACATCTTAGCTAGCATGTCTTCTTCATTTCATCATCTTATTTTGTATGCTATGAATATATTGTATTTTTATCAGTCAAAAGAATATCGCATTATCCATATTACTGAAATTGTGAAAATGATGGTGTTATTTCAGAAAAATTCCAAGAGATCTTCGGAAAGCTGGTTTGAGGAGTCATCGTGAGAATTCCTTAAATTCCACATTGGATTTCCGAGAATTTTTCATGATGAGCCGCCATGCAGATCATCACCGATGAGTATCCATGAGCAATTCCTGTGTACTCATCTTGATTTTTTACGGTAGGTTTCCGTGAAAAAATCATGATATACCTGAAGAATCCATGAACGATTCTCATGAATCGCTTAGGGTGAATTCATATGAACAATCACCGAGTGATCATCATGACTTGATCACGGTGGTTTCATGTAGGTGATCACGGTGTTTCATCGTAAACTGCTCATGGTGAACACTCATGAATCGATCATGGTGAACAGCCATAAGTTCTCTATGTGAAACCCATGGGACACCTACATTGACTTCACCGCATCAAGGACTGCGGTGAATCAACGACTTGGCTGATCCCAAGTGAACACCGTGGACCACCTATTTAAAATAATTCACCGAACGACCCACGGTGAATCAATCCTGTGGTGTACATAGCTACCAGATACGGCTTCCAACATCACAAGACTGAACTTCCAAGCCATTTGCGAAAGATTTGATAAGTTGTGTTGATCAGCTTTGATTGAGCCGGGATGATTAAAGCGAAGCCTCATCACGGGGTATACCCGAGCGGTCTGATCACGGGGTTTTGGATGTATTTGCACCGGGTAGGGCGCGTGGTTATGGAAGTTTGAATATTCGCGACTGGTCTTTATGAAACTCATCCTCACGGAACTGTTGATATCATGGTAGGAGCTCAATCTCCAAGCAAGCCCACCACGTCCAAAACGCGACCGAAAACTTCGACTCTAACTCCAGGTTCACATAAATATCCTGCTTTCTATGCATGTTATCTTCTCAGATCATACCAAAATGGTAGAATGAATCAAAGAACTTATGTCGGTTCTACACCTGATCCACCTCGTCGAATTCGTCAACATAATGGTCAAATTAAAGGAGGAGCCTTTCGAACTAAATATTATAGACCTTGGGAGATGGAATTGATTTGTTATGGATTTCCTAGTAAGCTTGTGGCCTTACAGGTAAAGTCATCAAGACTTGATTCTCACCCTCCAGGTTTGACTGATCAAGTTTCAACTTTTTCTGTTTTGTGTTCTTTCATAGTTTGAATGGGTTTGGAATACGCCCTACAAGTCTCGACATCTGCAAAAAGATATCAATCCGCCTCTTAATACTGTCAATCAATCTCAATCTCAGTCTCAGAAGGCCCCGGCTTCGAGTCAAACCAAACCCATAAAGACAAAGGGTCCGATTTTTCCTCGAAGTCAAGGTTCTAGATTAGAAGTGAAATTGAAAGTCTTGAAGAAGATGCTCACTACATTACCTTGGTCTCAATTTCCACTCCAGGTCCTCTTTTTTAATGAAGGTGCTTATAAACTGTGGTACGAGCAAGATAAGAAGATTTTTGATGCGGTCAAAGCAAACAGAAGCTCTCAATCCGCTGATCCGATTACTATGATAGAGGTTTCCTTACGTGTTGAAGGTGTAGATGGAGCAAGGAAGATCAGAAGAGGTCTGACTACTGACCCAGAAGATCAAATCAAATCCATTGATGTTCATGATGGTACGCGTCATTCATGATCTTTCATGTATGCTTAGGATCCGTGTCCGTCAAAGTGTGGATAATGCATGTATTCTCGTTAGATACTGATATCATGTCGTGTTTAATAGACAACGCAGTTCTTGAAGACTATGAGAAGATGGAAGAGATCACAACAAGATGTGAAGGTGTTTTGAAATGCTATTTGTGTCATGAGACGATGGATATTGAAGTAAGCACAATATCGCCATTGATCATATAGAAAATTTTGATTCCTTGAACTGATTTCAAGATAGGACTCTTTATCATATATCAACTGCTCAGCGCCGGACTGCTATATCTCAACTCACTTGATTTGCCTTTCTCGTCACTTTCTCAATTCCAGTGCTACCCAATTTGCCGCTCCCTCGGCCAACCCTGAAATCGCGTGTAGGAAGCGTATCTTGCCTGATAGAGGTCGTTGCCCTAGCTGTTTAGCAAATCTTCGCTGGGGTGATCTTATCAAAGGATGTTACCGACGTAAACACATCAATTGCAAACAAGCTACCCCAAGTAATTCAGAATCTGAAGACGAGGGTACACCGAGTCAAAGCGAAGAAGAAAACTATCACGACGAAATGGATGAAGACCTATCTGCCGAAAGTGAAGGAGAAGATGAAATCACTGCATTGGCTCTTGATAAGGGTGTGAAGTCTACAAAAAGCAAAGCTCAAATAAGATCTAAAGACGTATCAAGTAACAAAACAACTCAACCTTTGAAAAACAAGAATACAAGCTTCAAACCTCCCTCCAAACCAATCCCGAAGCCTGATAAGCAGATCAAGCTTAAATCCTATCAAAATTTCGATCATAACTCATTCGATGATATAGATGAGGAGCGTCTATGCACATTTATGAACAATGTCACCTTGAAATCTCGAGCAACACTAACGAGTAAAACTCGTCAAACCAAACAGAAAAAGAAGCTCGAAGATGAAGATGAACCTGAAGATGAAATCCTTCAATTACTGAATGATCTTGAGATCTCTGAAGATTCTGATTGATGTAGAAACAAAAACTTGATAAATCTTTATCCCAACTTTTGTTAATTGTGCTTCATTAATTGTATCCTTATCTCACTTTTTACATCTTACATACTGTATACTCCATTCGGCAAAAAAGCCAGCTTGACTTTTGAATGAAACTTTGGTCACTGAAGAACTACATATTTTACATTTTATCTAGCATTCAAAGATCCTAATAATATATACAAATCCAGAAATTGGACTATTTCTACATATTGTCTACCATAAAAGAGAGGCCGAATCTGGCCATCATTTGTAACAGCTTGTACATGCTATCGGAAGTGTGATAAGTGTGACATGAGATGATTAATATGTGATTGAAAAACATGATGATAAAGAAATTGAGATGACTTACTAATGAAGGGAACATTAGAGGGGGTATAAGGGCAAAGGTACCGATTCCGACCTGGATTGATACATTCTATAAATGTTGAGGAAAAATGATATGTATTGTGAGCAAGTATGAATAGGAAGAAGTGAAACCGAATGAGATACTCACCGTAATTGCCTTGGAATTGGAGATTATAACTCGCGCATTGTTGGTTACTCACACCAGAGCCCGCCACACCATTATACAAACAAGAAGTCATAGGTATCCAGAGGTGACCTGTAAAAAAGATGCGGTGTTATTTCAAAGTGATAGTTATTTTGAACAAAGTAATGAAAAACTGACCATCTCTACTACAGGAAGGAGTTTGACATTTCCATTGAACAAAGTCTTTGTCATTACAAACTGTTATTGTTTTGAAATAAATCAGAAAGATCTTAGAACTACAATCTCATATGTTTTGAAAAAGAAAAAATGGAAGTTTAAAATCAGGTTTTGACTTACGAGCGGGTCCTCCTTTTTGTTGACCAAATCCAATTATACATTCAACAGCTGTTACTGTCAAAGAGAATTGTGCGAGATAGATGGCGATGAAGATTGTGAGGAAATTTTGAGGACGTTGGAAGTATAGCATTGTTAGGATATATATGAATACAAATTAGATGGAAAGAATAGGCGGGGGGAGGAAGGGAATGATGTCTAGACCTTATAAATAGGCGAGATAAAGTGTGAGGAAAACCAAATGTTATGGATCAGGCTTCACCACTCATTTTTCATTAAAATGTAGACTGTACCGCAGCCTTGGAAATACCTATACTGCATTTCATACTCTTTTTGTGATGGGGAACCTTGTATCTGTCAGATACAAGTCAAAGTCTGGTCTTGAACGTATAAACCCGTTCTGGTCTGGTCTAAGGAAAGTCTGGTCTTTGAAAAGCGAGAAAAGATACACTACACCAAATGTAATCTTTACCGGGCGGTAAAGAAAACTACTGACATAGAAAAGTCCTGAGGCAACAGGAAGAGGGCTAAAAATCTGAAAAAATATGCACCTTGTTCCTAGATGTTGGGGCGTCATGATGAGTATTTTTTTGTATTTTACACACGGATATTGGTTAATGTACTAACAATAAAGGCTGAGAATCATCAAAAACCCACCTGTAACAATACCTAAATTGGCCCTTGATTTTGAAGACAGGATTTTGGAATCTTCAAACATCAATAACTTTCGCAGTTCTGAATCAAATCACTCGACTTGAAGTGCATTAAAAGGCTGTGAGCCTTTCCTCTACATTGTTCATTGGGACATCCTCTTCTGTAGCTGGTCTAAAAAAGATCTTACAGAGCTATTCATGC